>NC_057798.1:74378932-74379411 GCF_018294505.1 Triticum aestivum
CGAGCTACGCCACAAGTACAACATGCGCTCTGCAAGGAGGACGAGGTGCAGGTCGACTGCTACCCTCTCCTTCCGAGCTGCGCCACAAACACAACGTGCGCTTTGCAAGGAAGACGAGGTGCAGGTCGACTGCTACCCTCTCCTTCCGAGCTACGCCACCAATACAAAATCCTACCGAGTGGAGAGCAGACCTCTCACTCAGGGGCTTAGCTGCAGCCCAGTGCTCGCCTAAGTATCTGAAATCCTGCCGAGTGGAGAGCAAACCTCCCACTCGGGGGCTTAGCTGCAGCCCGGTGCTCGCCTAAGTATCTAAAAAATCCTACCGAGTGGAGAGCAGACCTCTCACTCGGGGGCTTAGCTGCAGCCCAGTGCTCGCCTAAGTATCTGAAATCCTACCGAGTGGAGAGCAGACCTCCCACTCGGGGGCTTAGCTGCAGCCCAGTGCTCGCCTAAGTATCTAAAAATCCTGCCGAGTGGAG
>NC_057798.1:74379468-74394813 GCF_018294505.1 Triticum aestivum
AAACCTCTCACTCGGGGGCTTAGTTGCAGCCCAGTGCTCGCCTAAGTATCTAAAAATCTTACCGAGTGGAGAGCAGACCTCCCACTCGGGGGCTTAGCTGCAGCCCAGTGCTTGCCTAAGTATCTAGAAATCCTACCAAGTGGAGAGCAGACCTCCCACTCGGGGGCTTAGCTGCAGCCCAGTGCTCGCCTAAGTGTATTGGGGAACAAGTCGATTGCAATGAGCGCTTCGCTGTAACCTACAAAAGGCACCTCAAACCAAGTGCAAACATGTTCAACGTTGAATCCAAGTTCGGATAACACCTAACGGAACCGAAAGTGCTCAGGCGCTAGGCCTGTTAAGGTTTGTCGGTTACAAAACTCACTCGGCATACCAAGGCAAATTTAAAGTATCAAGCTCAGAAGTTTTTTACCCCTCCTGTGGAGGGCAGGAAGGTGCGACAAACTCGTCCAGGTCGATTCCATCTGCAATTCGAGTGGCGGCGGCGATGAAGGTCTCCATGAAGGATCGGAAATCGTGCTTCTTGGTGTTAGCCACCCTAAGGGCCACCATCTTGTCCTCTCACGCATCCTTGCAATGAACGCGGACCAGAGACAGAGCAACATCCGCACCACACCTGGCCGAAGACTTCTTCCACTCCTGCACTCGACTTGGGACCTCGTTCAGTCGAGTCATCAGAGACTCGAGGTCATTCTGGAGTGTCTCTCTTGGCCAGAGTGTTGTGTCGATGCGGGAAGTTGCGACTTTCAGCCTTGCGAGATAGTCGATGACAGCAGCAACACGAGATTCAAGCCGGAGAACGTTCATGGCGACTTCATCTTTCACGGGAGAGTTGATGGGGTCCAGGTTTACTTCCAGTCAACCAGTCTCCTCTTCAAAGTTATGGCAAAATTCTGCAAGCACGACCACCGAGTCAAGACAACAGTCAGAGATTACAGTTAAAATATTTGTTTGATACAAAAGATTACCTTCAAGCATGAGGAACAACTTCCTGGCGAGTCCACCCAGATAAGCCTCTAGATCGTTCTTCTTTCTCATCAACTCACTGGCCTTGTCATTTAGTGTGGTCTTGTCACTTTTCAGTCGACTGACCTCCTGATTGGCAGCATCAAGAGCAGCTTTCAGATTGGTATTTTCTTCTTCAAGCTTGGTCACTGAAGCCAGCTTCTCATCTGCAAGCTTGGTCTTCTCTAAGGCAGTTTTTTGCATCTCAGCCAAGTCAAGGTCTTGCTTATTCAGGGCATCCCTCACTTTGTCTGCAAAGTTACAGTGAGATTAGATTCGGAAACAAGTGAGAGGCAAAGGCAGTCTTCAAAGGCCTCACCAAGCATACCTTTAGCTTCCTCCTTCACCTTCGTCAAGTTCTCTTGGGCCAGTTTCAGATCGAGCTCGAGCTGAATGTGTTTGTTCTCCAACTCAGTATAACGAGCCGCAAGGTCACATGATTTCTACGAAGAACCGATCAACAGATGTCAAAGACAATTCACTTCCGAGTGAGTAAGGAAAAATCATAGCATTTCTAAGACTACGGCCAAATACAAACATTCGACCATAGTCTCGGGGACTACACCCAGTGGGTGCACTCAGCGTGCCCCCACTAGTTTCATCAGTTAGAGTCGACCAGTCGACCAACAAAAAAAACGGGAGATGTTCTTCAGACTATAGTCGACTGCCAGCAGTCGACCATAGTCTCGGGGACTACACCTAGTGGGTGCACTCAGCGTTCCCCCACCGGTCTATGAATCTATTCGACCTAGTCGAGTAAGGAAAAAACTTAAGACATAAAGCCTATGGTCGGCTGCCAGCAGTCGACCATAGCCTTGGGGACTACACCCAGTGGGTGCACTCAGCGTGCCCCCACTAATCCGGAATTTCAATCGACACACCCAGTGGGTGTAGGACAAACTCTAAGAATTTCAGAAAGAAGAGTTTTTAGATATCATATCCTAACAGAACAGGCAGTGACCGACTGACCTAAACATTACTCTAAAGAGCCGAACTGGCGTCATAGGCTGCCTGGCTGGCTTCTCGTATTATCTTCACTTGCTCCATCATGACCCCCGCTTAGCGTATTGCTTCTTTAGCAGCACTAGCTTGGTCTTCTGGAACGGGGTAGGTTGAGAAAAGCGAGGGTTGAGTAGCACTCGACGACGAAGGACGAGCACTCATCAACGGCACCGCAAAGGTTACGGTAGGCCGAGTGACATTGTCTCCCTCCACGACCAACATCTCGGGTGCTAGCACGTCCCGAGTCACCTTGCCAGCAAACGCCTTCTTGCTCCTCCTCTGCCTTGGTGGTTCCTCGTCGTCGTCGTCTAGAAGATCGATAACGACGTTAGATGAAGCTGCAGAAAGAATCAAAATTAGAGACAATAAGTCAATCGACTGAAAACGACATCACAAGAGTCATACCAGGTTTTGAGGTAACAGCATCCTCCATCTCGTGGTCTTCAGCCCTGGCCGAAGTATCGGAAGTAGCAGCACTGCAGTTCCAGAAGTCAGTCGATTGGCCCATGAGCCGACCAAGAACAAGTTCATGAAACGGGGAAAACTCAAGACTACCATTACCCTGAGATAGTGGGGATCGCCATCTTCATCTTCGGCAAGACCTTCGCAGGTTTCGACGGTGCCACTCGAGATTGCTTCGGAGCCTTCTCAGTCGGCGCCGGAGAAGTAGTCCGAGGGCGCTTGGTCGACTGGGTAGCGTTTGCGACCCCCTTACCACGCTCAGTCGCGGGATCATGGACAAGCTTCGAGCGTCTTTCCGAGCGGGGAGGTGCAACTTCCTCCTCCTCCTCCTCCTCTTCCTCCTCATCAGAGTCATCACCCTCATCATCCTTGTTAGCATCCGAATCCCACTCCTCCGGGCTTTCGCCCCCACTTCCTTCCTCCTCTTCAGTCGGCGTCTGCGCTCCATTAGGCATCTAGTATAACTCGGTGGTGGCCTATCAGACAGCAAAACAAAACAAAGATCAATCGACCAATTCGCAGCAAAGCAGAATGAATACAGCAAGATTACAATTGGAGATAAGTGGTCATACCGTGTCCGGTGTGTAGGTACAGTCGAGTGGTGGGATCCTCCTAGCTCCTCGAGGGTTGTCCTTATTCCCTGTGATGGCTGCCACCCATCTCTCCAGTGTGGCGTCGCTGACCGCTTCTGGATGGACCCGAGTGGTGTCTTCGGTACCATAGTACAGCCACATCAGGTGGCCTCGGTACTGAAGCGGCTGGATGCGCCATCTCAGGAAGACCTCCAGAAGATCCATACCCGTCACTCCGTCCCTAACAAGTTGGACTACGCGCTCCATCAACAGTTTCACCTGAGCTTTCTCCTCAGGAAGCACCTTCAGAGAAGAGGGTTTGTCCACTCGGTCCATGGAGAACGGAGGAAGACCAGTCGACTGCCCCGGCGTCGACTCGTCTTGGCAGTAGAACCAAGTCAACTGCCACCCTCTAACCGACTCAGGAAGGGTCATGGCCGGGAAAGTACTCTTATTCCTCATCTAAATCCCAAGACCACCGCACATCTGGATAACCTTAGTCCTCTCATCGTCCGGACTCGCCTTTTTCACTGTCTATGAGCGACAGGTGAATATGTGCTTAAAGAGACCCCAGTGTGGTCGACAACCCAGGAAGTTCTCGCACATGGACACAAAGGCGGCAAGATAGGCGATAGAATTGGGGGTGAAATGATGAAGTTGCGCCCCAAAGAAATTCAGAAACCCTCGGAAGAAAACGCTCGGCGGCAGAGAAAAGCCACGGTCTACATGAGTGGATAGGAGAACGCACTCACCCTCCTGCGGCTGCGGTTGACACTCGGTCCCTGGAAGCCTTGCTGACCCGTGGGGGATCAGTCCCTCATTGGCCAGGTCATTGAGATCTGTCTCAGTGATGGTCGAGCGGATCCAATCCCCTTGGACCCAACCTTTAGGCAGGCGGGACCTTGACGAAGATCCGCCCCGACTGGACGGTCTCCCATTCGCTTTCCCCGTCGCCGTCGCCTTCTTCGCGCGCTCTAAGGCCGCCGTCTTCTCCCTCACCATTGTTGCCAACGGAGCACACGAGGAGTGGATAGGCAGAGGCGAGAGCAGGCGCAGTGCGCGGAGGCAAAGAGGGCGGAGAGAAGAATGGGAAGGCACTGTTCAAAAAAACCCTCCCCCGGTGCTTTATATAAGGGCACTTCCGAGTGGCTGACGAGTGGGTCCAGGCGGTCCTGTCACATCCCGAAACAGTCGCGCACGCACGATACGTGGCGAAAAAGGCAGCGCGGAAATCGAGGCGTCCACGCCTTATCCCATCCGAGTACCGCGGTCCGCCCCGCTTCGCACGCTTCTCAAAATTCGGATCCCGCAAAATCCGCTAACAGCAGATCAATCTGTCAGACGATATCTTTCCTGTGATTCGTCGCTCGGAAGTTCACTGAAGTTCAAAAAGTTCACTCGACAGAAGACAGGAATGGATCAAGGCGACTGAAGTAAAAGTTAACGCCAACGCCGAAAGAAAAATCGCCGATCCAAGATACGACATAATCAAAGCACAGGAAATAAGTCAGAGAAATTCATCAACTCCTTCCTCACTCGAACCTCGATCCATTCAGGGGCTAATGATGATGTTATGTACCTAGGGTAGGGTCATGGACCTATCTAGGATACCATACCCAAGGACATCCTTAGACGAAGCTACCTTCCAGTCGACCAAGAGGGACTCCACTCGACCGGCTAGAAGACACTCGACGAACCTAAAGACACTCGACCATCAGGAGTTCAGGATCTACTCTGTATCCAAACGGTCTGTAATTAAGTAGTCTTAATGGTTGTGATGACACTTTATGTAGGGCGTTACTAGTAACGCTCGACCTTAATGTACTTTAACCCTCTGCTACGTGGGTTGGCTGGGGTCCTGGCGTCCTCTATATAAGCCACCCCCCTCCACTGGTAGAAGGGTTCGCACCCCTGTAACTCATATACACATAAACCAGTCGACCGCCTCCGGGCTTCGAGACGTAGGGCTTTTACTTCCTCAGAGAAGGGCCTGAACTCGTTAAACACTTGTGTGTACAACTACTCCATAGCTAGGATCTTGCCTCTCCATACCTACCCCCCCATTCTACTGTCAGACTTAGAACCACGACACCCTCCGCCGGTGAAGGGGAGGAGGGGCAGTGTTTAGGCCGTCGTCGATAGCGAGGGAGGAGACCCACTGCCGTCCGCACCGTTATCTCTGGCCGAGTGCCGGTGCAGGAGGTCTTCTGATCCCTTCGTCGTTGCCTGTGGGCGAATTCGGCCTCCCGCCGCACACCTATCCACATCCCGACGGCCTTCAGGTATATCTTCGTTCGAAACCGCCTTAGCTCTACTTCCCCAGCTCACTACGTCGCTGCATGTGCATCATTTTCTACCTCTCAGCCCCTCTCAATCGGATGGTCCAACGTCACCTAGTATTTTTTTTCTTCTATTGTTAGAGTTAAAGCTACTTCATGGAGTCGAATCTTGTACTCCCTCCGTCAGAAAATACTTGTCATTGAAATGGATGTATCTAGATGTATTTTAGTTCTAGACACATCCATTTTGATGACAAGTAATTCCGGATGGAGGGAGTACTTGATTCAAACAAGAAATAAAGTGGGGGTGGGGGAATTTAGTATGTACATCGGACTTGATACAAACAGGAAGGAAAGGGGGTGAAAGTAGTACAGACTGGTCATCCAACCGGTATCTTGGTCGAAAAGGGAAATATAGGGGTAACGCTATACACAGATAGATAGAGAAATGCAGCATAGTAGTACTTGGCTTAACGACACATCATACTAGTTAACCGGATTCTGGATGCATGTGTGATCCAGCTCTACACGATCAACAATGCCAAGTTGATCTTGCTGAAGCCGAGGCCTTAGTCGAGGCCATTCAAGGGCTCCGACAATGTCTCCCTTACACATGAGACGATCCTCCAGGGAGCCCTTCCACTTCTGTCGTCTCTCCTGCAAGGTCACTTAATTAATCAGGAGTACTTAAGTAGCACTAATTTATTGCTGCCTAATTTTCCCGTCAGAGTTAAACAAATCTTTAGTAGCACCCTATGCTGAATCATGTATGTGTATATATGTATCTGGAGGTGAATCATGTGGTGGAGCAGGGAGGGAATCTTGGTAGTATCATGACATAATAATGCTATTGTCTTTCTATCCTTTCTCACTAAGCTAATGAAGGTTTCACCTTTTTCCTACTTGTGCAAACAGGGATCATGTTGTGCCAATCGTACATTTTAGTGGAACTACACTAGAGAATACAATGAACTGTATCCCAGCCAGTGCTTTAACTCTGCTAGAAGTTCTTGATAATCTTTCGATATAATCTCACCACTGGTAAACAAGAGTTATTTCAACCATACATTTGAAGTGCACAAAAATATATACTATTGAGTGATTCCAGTGAGTGCTTTATCATCTCTTCTGGAATTACTTGAATAAGCATATTTTTCTCAGGTTGGTACCAGCCTAAGGCCTTCAGCCATATTAGTTTGTTGTACCTATATATGTATTGTGCTACTGTGTTGCTACTGTCATGAGAAACTCCTTTATCTTTGCATGTTAAAGTTTTGCAACCTATGATACATGGCAATGTTTTGAGTGTTGAGCTAATTGGCACTGATTAAATAAACTAATACCTCTCTTTAAGCAAGACTACTATGTTGCTAACTTTACCCATTAAGATAATGAGGGTGCTTCTGTTTGTTAGTGTATGTTTCATCAACTAGTCCCACTATTACAGTAATCTCACTCTCTCAATATATGTGCCAACAGGGATGCTCGATTTTGGTGGAACTGCACAAAAACTTTGGGTGCTTCATTGCCTCGACCGCTTCCTTCCCTTCATGTCAGTCGCTTTGTCTCGGCTTGCTTTCTTCCTTTGTTTCCTGTCAGTCGCTTATCTCGACTTCTAGTGAAAGGAAATAGTAATTGATATGCTACCTCACATAGGTTGGTACTGGTCTTTATCCTGATTATTGTGCTTGTCATGTATTGGTAATTTGGTATTGTGCTACTGTTTGCCGATTTTTATAAAGGAGTAACTTGGATCCTGAACTCGCAGGCAAATCATTACATTGGGTGATTTTAGTAGAACTGCACAAAATGATCAGATGGACAGATACTTATGCTGCTGCCATGTACTCCAAAGTTCACTCAGACAAGCATCGATGTTGACAAGAAGTGCCTATATTCATTCGAGTATCAACCGGCGTCAACCAGTTGTCAAACTCCCAAGTATTAGGAGAGTGAACACCAAAAATATTGCTTGGCGCATAGCCCAGAAGAACACAATCTAGTCTTTGGTCCCAACTTGTGCCTTTTGGTTATCGACAGATATGGTAGCGAACTGTATGGCATGGAGTCTAAAGATTCCAGGCAAGTTGGTTAGCGCGTATATTCATCTGGCACTTAATCAGTCTGCACGCCAGGGATGCTCCATTGAACTGCACAAAAAATTTGGGTGGTTCATTTTCTCAACTGCCTCCTTTCTCGTCTGCAATGTAGAATTTTGGCGAGCTACAGGACCAAGATGAGCCAGTAAACTAGTTGGATGAAAGTAGTGGCCAAGTTGCTCAAACCTCGCTCGACACGAGGCCACTATTTGAGGATAAACCTACAAGAAAAGTTCAGATTGTCTGTGCTGCCTCTTATGTACTCGAAAGTTTACTCGTACAAGAACTAATTTTAGCAAGAAGTACCTCCGACTGAACACCATTTACTAGTCTGTACCCTAGGTAATTAAACTTCGTCCATGGATCATATTGGCTGTGATCTCAATCATTTGGATGCGTAAACATACTGAACATGTGTATATCTGAATCTTTTGTGAATTATGCATGAATATTGTCGTGTGATCTATCAATCATTTGGATGCATAGATATGCTGAGCTTGTGTATATATGAATCTTTTGAGTTGTTGATAGTGAATGTTGGCTATGAATATGAACGTGTCATGTGAACCTAAGTTTGATACGAATGTTTACCTTTTCTGTTGTATTTGTGTGTGAACTTGTTAGTATGCCTATTGTGGGGTATGTGACATGTGGGTGTCAACGGCACACCTTCTTCCCGAGAAGAATTGCACCTGCTTTGTTAGGGTAGCAATGGCGCATTAGCTCTTTTTAATCTTTTTATTACTCTGTCTTCCCCTCTCCCCTGATCAACCCCTGCCGTAATGTTTTCGGCCTCAAAACAAACATAGTACTGCATTGTTTTTGAGGCTTGATGAAAAATCGAGTGCTGGTTTCTGTAGGTTGGCCCGCCCAGAAAATGGGCTGCTGGTCCACCACGACAGACTAGGAGGCTAAAAATACAAGTTGTATAGTGCAGAGGCAAGTAAAAAACGCTATCAAGAGCCATACACTGAAGAAGAAAAAAATCACTCCTGATGTGCTTCTTCAGTCATGCCGCCGGCCCCCTCTTTAATCTAGTTCGCTCGGGGATGTGGTATCATTTTTTTCCAAAGGGCGAACAAGTATCAGCTAGGCCTAGGTTTTGTATTTTAACATGCGTAGCTGATGACATACGGAGACAGTGGTTTCAACTTATTTTTTGAGGTCCTTACCGGCCTATGGGCTTTTTCTTAAAGATCGGCAACCCAATGTATTTTTTAATAAAACACAGGTCTCTGTTCTATTTATCTATATATAAGAATAATAATGTTGTGTCCAATTTATGTTTTCCCTTCTAACCACATTATATATATTTATATTATTACTATTATCGTATATTTTATAGAGACTTATATATACATTATAAAAACATCCCACGTGTTATTAACTTATAAAAGTAAATGTTTAACGGAAGTTGGCAAGGAAAATCCTGGTTGTTTTTGACTCACAGGCAAGGAAAATCCTGGTGATTGCGTACAAAAGCTTGCAAAGATTTTAAGGACCAATTTAATAATAACGCGCTCATTTTTATTTTGAGCAATAACTCGTTAATTAGTTAATTATATATATAAAAAATGTGGCTCTCCGGTTTATTCTTTGATATTAATTGCTCCTTCTAACATAACATTATATATATAACGAGCCCAACATTTTTTTGAGAATCACAACGCAATTTATTCCCTAAATTCAATGCTTACAGGGATACATAAATGAGCAGGTGGTGCATCAAGCCACACATGCCTACCTATATCAAGAGACGTAGCCATATGTGCTAGTCTATGAGGCTCCTCATTACATTCGCGCTGTTCATGACTAAAAAGACAAGCCCTAAATAAATTGCTTCGTTCTTTGATCTCATGAAACACCATACAATGTCCACCAAGGTTCTTTGGTGCTTCGATTTCCCGGACGACTCTCAGACAGTCAGTAGCAATATGTACTCTTTCCAGGTCCAGGTCCTCACTCAACGCTAGTGCTTCTCGACATGGGCTGAGATTCGTGTATAAATGGGCCGGGATTTCTTAGAAAATATAACGAGCCCAACTAATTCGTGTATTTCAAGGAAGTGCAAATGGGCTAGGATTTCTTAGAAAATATAAATGGTCCCGATTGACGCGAAATTATTTGTTCACCCAGCCCAGCAAATGGACTGTACATTCTAGAAAACATGGGTTAAATATATACCACATTTTTGCATGCTGGCATGTGGGCCAATAGGTTGAAGCCTCCGCAGGGCGTTGTCAACTTGGTCAACAAATGATTGTGACATCTACAGCCATTGGATTTATATCCAATAGTAGGCATGCACCTTCAATCTCTCGTCTTCTTCCTCCAGTGTCGCTGGGACCGCTTGGTCCGGCCTCCGGCGGCTAGCGGCTCTGCTTAGCACGCATCGCTGCGAAGCGCTACCCCACGGCCGGCCAGGCTATCACTGCAAAGATGAATGTACGTGAGAGGCTGACAGTGGGGACGCACCACGCGCATGGACGCATGCACGCAATAGAACTCGGCATGGTCAACGTGGTCAAGGAACGACTTCCATCGGAAGTATACTGTACGTGGAGAGGCTGACAGCTGGGCCCACTAAGTTGACGGGGACGGAGGGCTTTGTCAACTTAGTCAATATGAACGATTCTAGCTGCAGTGACCGTACGATGTCCATCCAACGACCATCGTGCTTCTTCAACCTCTGGTCTTCTTGCTCCAACCGCCCAAAGCAGCGCCGGTCGTGCCGCCTGCTCCTGCCTCCTGTGGCCGGCTATGATGCCGCGGAGGCCTCACCGCCCCCTAATACTCCTGCCGTTGGCCAGGCCATCCTCCACTCACCCACACCCCCTGTTATTCTGCGGTGACGGCAGCCTCACACCGCAGTCGAACGAGTGAACCCTCATACACCTCTACGCATGGGCATCCACTGCCGCGTCTTCCCCGGCTCCATGTCGTCCCCTTCCTAGGCCTCGCCGTCGTCCACCACCGTGGTGCTCTCGCCGCGGCGTGGTCAATGTGGTCAACGACCGACTTCCATCGGAAGAGTACTGTACGTGGAGAGGCTAACAACTGGGTCCATGACCACAACCCAGTTTTTTTGTGATTTGCCAAGTAAGTCGCTTTGTCAGGCCTGTTGAGCTGCAAATCTTTCAAGACGAGGGGAGCTTCATTTGGCTGGCAGAGAAAATGGCCTATCAGTAATGAGAAATAGGCTGTGCATTTTTAAAACACATCAAACCGGCAATTAGTTTTAAATTTCTTTTTTTCATTTCAAGATTTTAAATTGCATTGATTTTTATGCGTGTACAATTTGTTGGACTTTATATTGATATACATTTATTTTTGAAATCAGTTTGAATGTGACTCGAAATTTTGGGATTAAAAACAGTTCGGACCGCACCGAAATATGCAAAATTTCGTATAATTTTTTAACCATGGCCACAATATGGGCTGTAATGCTAACAAAAAGAATACGGGCTCCAAAAAAACCTTAAGAACTAACAAATGGGCTGTAAATTATTATAAATAATGGCAGATGGGCTGTATGCTGTTTTCCATAGATTTGAGGCGTTCCTAAAAAAACGGTTGACGCACAAGGAGTGACTATTCGATTTCCATCCAACGGCCGTCCGTGCTTCTTCAACCTCTGCTCTTCCTGCTCCAGCCGCTCAAACAAGCGCCGGCAGGACTGCCTGCGCCCTCCTCCCCGCGCCCGGTTGTGCTGCTGTGCAGGCCTCACCACCCCGCCGTACTCCCATCGCTGGCCTAGCCATCCCTCTACTCACCCACACCTGTTATTATTCTCCGGCGACGGCAGATGAACCAGTAAACCGTCGTACAGTCATACTCCCCTCCGTGTGGGAAACAACTGCCACGTCTTCCCTGCCTCCGTCTCGTTCCCTTCCTAGGCCTCACCGTCGTCCACCGCCCTGGTGCTCTCAGCGCGGCCTGGTCAACGTGGTCAATGAGTGACATGCATTTGAAGTGGACTGTACGTGCAGAGGCTGACAGCTAGGTCCACTACCGCAGCAAGGAAGTGCCTCCTTATTACGCGCAAAATAATTATTCCTCCACCTGACAGCAGGGACCCACCGGACGGGCCACCTTATTTCGCGAAAAAAACGTTTCCCCCCTGACTGCAAGGACCCACCAGCTACATCTTCGCACGCAAGGAAGTGCGTCCGGGCAAAAAAACAATTTGCCCCCCTGACTGCTGGGACCCACCAGCTACATCTTCGCACGCAAGGAAGTGCCTGACAGTCGGGACCCACCTGGTCGAAGCGTACGTAGCGTTGTCATTCTGGTCACGAACGAGTACGTATATATATATACTGGTCGATGTAGAGGCGCGCACGTGTCGTAGTAGAGGCGCGCACGTAGCATGTACACGTACGTACAGCGGCCAATGCGTAAGAAAGAAAATATGGCCACGTATGTGTACATACGGGCGGGGTCTCGAACGCCTACTCGCGCATATATACGTACGGCCAGGGCTCATGTACATGGCTGGGTCGGAACGGAGAAACAGCGTCGTCGTCGTGTTCATGGGGAGCCAACCGGCTGGGTCGGAACGGAATGCGTGGTCGTGTTCATCGGGAGGGCTTGCATGGAACGAGCGATGGAAACGAGTCCTGGCGTACCGCAGAAAAGAGGAAACGGCCTTGTGTTTGACCGACCATGTTCGAAACGGGATCCTGTTCATTGGGAGGGGTGTGGCGTACCGCTAAACGGAGGAAACGGACCTCCTACGGTCGAAATGGGGGTCCTGTTGATCGGGAGAGGTGTGGCGTATCGCAAAACGGACGAAATAGACTTGTGTTGGAGCGCTACGGTCGAAACGGGGGTCCTGTTCATTGGGAGGGGTGTGGCATACCGCAAAATGGGACTCCACAGGATACTTTTCATCTCCACCGTCGACCTCCTCCAGCCTCCACGGGCTACTGTTCATCCACCGTCAACCTCCTCCAGCCTCCACCTGCGACTGTTCATCCACGGGCTCCTGTTCATCCAGCCTCCACTGCGCGCTACTCCACCGGCTATTGTTCAACCACCCCTCTCCACAGGCTCCTGTTCAACCACCCCTCCACGGGCTACTGTTCATCCCCCCTCCACCGTCTACTATTCATCCAACCCTCCACGGGGTCATCCTGTTCATCCAGCCCTCCACGGGGTCCTGTTCATCCAGCCCCAACCGACTCGATCGATCGGGGTCCTATTCATCCAAAGGCAACGCCACAGGTCCTGTTCATCCACTCCCACCGCTCACTGTACTGTTCATCCACCCCCCCCCCGCAACACTCACTGTTCATCCAGAGAGGCAACATCGATCGGCTTCAGTTAGCAGCAGTAGCGAAGTAATCGATCGCTCGGGTTCAGTAATGCGTAGCCTGCAGTGCAATCGCTCGGGTTCAGTTAGAGCCCAACGCCTCGCTCGGGTTCAGTTAGAGCCAACGCCTCGCACACACGCGCGTACGTGTACGAGAGAAACGCGTATCGCTCGGCCCCCGACCACTCACCGTAACCGGGAACTCCCAAAATTTTCCTCGCCCTTGCTTCTACCATGATTTTTTCCGTCATGGACGGCCCAAAGAATGTCATGCAGCTACGTCTCCGGCCCGCCCAGGACGAAAAACCCATTTTCTGTCATGATTTTTTGTCATAGAAGTAGGAGCCCACCACATCTATGATGATACCGGGTTTTGACACAATTGTCGTCATAGAAGTGTCTTATGTATGACAGAAAAAAAAATCGTTTGGCACAAAATGTCACGGACGTGTCTTTTTTTTTGTAGTGAATAACTTCGTAGTTAGCAATGTAGTTCAATTTTAGAAGTATGCAAAAGATGCACATATGTCGTAATAGTAAAAAATCTTACCAGGATATCTCCATGGAAGTTATCGTTGTTCAACACATGCACTAGTGGCACGTATTCACCATAATTTGGAGGAGTTCGATAGAAGGCATTGTAATCCTCAATTTGAGTACAATATGCGACCAGATGATTTTTTCTCCCCATAAGTTAACTCAGAGCCATCGGTGTAGTTGGTTCTGTCTACCATCTTCCACACATTATTTGAAGAATGAAAATAAGCTATCAATGGAAATAAGCTGTCAACTATTTTGAAATAAACAATATAAATTAGTTAATAACTATGTTTGAGGAACTCACATAGCGGTAGAATTGGAAGCGTATCAACAAGGACCCAAATGTCCGAATTGTCTTGGTCGATGTCAGGATCCCCAAGATCCATGGTGACAAACATACCCTCTTGAAAATCATACATCTTGCAAAGTGCTTCCCAACCCGGGCAACAAAAATGGGATACGCTCTCAGAATTGTATAGATTTACCTCAAAATCCATACCATGATGGGTCCTTAGGTTAATTTTCTTTGTTTCATTCCTCTCATGATCTTCAAAACCCATCCTCTCCAAGACATAGCGCCTTGCATGGCATGGGATAAGCTAGTTGAATTGTAAAAGGCGAAAATTACACATTGAAGTAGTAGAAGTCGAGCTTAATTACGAAAAAAACACTTTGCGTCGTAGCTTACCGTATCACAATCAAAGGACTCTTCGAGCTTAATGCTGAAGCGCCGACCTTCGTCCAGGTGAGGCCTATCGCAGAAACCCCGGTTGTCGCCGCACCAGGAGCACTCCCCGGGACCTTCTTCGTCCGACGACATTTCCTATGTTCATAATTCAAAGATTAAACTTGTACAATTAAATATATGTACTACAAAAACTAAATTCGATCATTATTATTCATCACGGGTTGACTATCGGTCTGTCAAGTTTTTTTTAAAACTCTCAGCTCACGTGGTGTATATATTCGACCGTTGGTGATGGTCGCTCCTCCCTTCGTCCCCGAGTGCATTAAACCAAAATGTCTAGCACACAAGAATGAAGGAGAAGTGACCCCCACAACAAAAGTCGGCATTCTTCTTCGTTCTCTCATATATGGTGGACACACTCCCTCACTGATTTTTCGATCGTCGGTGATGGTCGTTACTCTCCCTTCCCCTAGTGCATAACAAAGGTCTAGCACAAGGAGAAGAAGGAGAAACGACCCCCACAACAACAGTCGGGATTCTTCAGCCTCAACAAACTTAAAGTCAACCCGAAATAGCGTCTAATTATCTTTCTAGAAAATCTAGGCCACTCGATATTTCCTACATATTCTAGCACAAGTCATGCCAAAATTCATGGAAAATTTCGGCATGACCTTTGCTAAAAATGGACATATCGAGCGCCCGAAATTTGCCGGAACGGAAATTAATCAACACTCCGGCAAAACATAGGCCACTCAGAGGTGTAACCTGCAAACATTACTAGCCACTTGGGCAAACACATATCATATTTGACATGTTTTTATCTACATCATATCTTATAGGACTCTTATTGACATGGAGATTTGTCTTGTTTCACCTTGAGGTCAGAGGGGTCGGTGACGGGGACGACAACGGGGATGATGGAGGGGCTCCTAGATTTATGCAAAAACAAATACCCTATTAGTTATCACTAATACATCTTGAATAGTATCATACATATAACATCGATCACTAATACAACTAAAACCCTAGCGAACGACGGGTATCGACGACGAGGATGCGAGATAGGCATCGTCGATGTCGATGCGGGAATAATCTCTTAAACTAAAAAAATAACAACAATGTGACATGTTCAACTAGTTCTATTAACTCAACTAGTTCTTACTAAAAATAAACTCACTATAAATAAAAATAAACTAGTTCTTTCTAAAAATAAACTAGTTCAACTAGTTATATTAATTTTCTTACTAAAAATACATTAGTTCTATTAATTCAACTAGTTCTTACTAAAAATAAACTAGTTCAACTAGTTTTATTAATTTACTTACTAAATATTTTAAACACTTACTAAAAACAGGAAAAGAAAAAGAGATGGAGGGAGGAGGGG
>NC_057798.1:74395045-74407262 GCF_018294505.1 Triticum aestivum
GGAGGAGGGGGAGGGGGCAGCCAGAGGAGGAGGATGGAGGGGGCGGCCGGAGGAGGAGGAGGGAGGGGCGGTGGGAGGAGGGCGGCCGGAGGGAGGGAAGGAGGGAGTACCTCAGTGGAGAGGAACAACGCGGTGTCGGCGGACGACGGAACCAACGCGGGCGAGAGTGAGAGTGAGAGGGAGAGTGAGTGAGAGGGTCGGGCGTGTGTAGGATAAGGTAATTGAGTAGTAGCACATTTTCCTAGAACGCTCTACTGCTATTGGACGTAGCAGGAGCGCTGGCCAGAGATACTCGCTACTCCTAAGTGGTGCTAGCCATCTGCGCCTAGTACAAACATAGCAGCAGCACGTTGTCATAGCACACACTACTGCTAAAGTAGTAGCAGTAGCGTGGTTTATTTAAACGCGCTACTACTAAGTAGCAGTAGCACCCATATTTGTCTAGCGCTACTGCTAAGATGCTGTGTATAAGGTTTTTCCTAGTAGTGTGAGCTTACATTATCTATTGAAGAGTATAATGCGAACTTCACAATTTTCAAAAGTCAAGTCCCGATTGTTACTGCACGTGTTGTTAGTCAAACAACATGAAATCCCCTTGCTTAGGCATGTTCTTTCACTTCCTGTTGGGTCTTGTGTACATGTCAAGGGCATTTTGAAACTTAGAAGATGCAAAGTGCATGTAGATGAGTATCTCGTGGTTGACAAAGAGATTGTACGGGATGTATAGCCTATGGTTCCATTGAGTAAGGTTCATTTGGCTAGTCTCCTGAAGGCTCGCGTATCCGCTGAATTATGTGACTTTGTCTAGTCCGCACCACACAGCAGGTACAATAACATTCTGTTGCATCTTTGAAGTAGGAATCAGTGTCTAAATGCTCTAGTCATAGGAGTTGTACTGATTAATATTTTCTGACCTGAACATGTAGTAGTTTAATTATAGTGGATTTAGTTACCATGTGTAGATGAAATAATGCCATAGTTGTAAAATTAAAGAAAAACAGTAATATTTGTTGTATGTATCTATCTATGTATCTCATTGACTGTTAGTAGAATATCCACTTTAGTCAACTGTACCATAGGTTTGTTGGGGAATGCAGTAATTTAAAAAAAAATCCTATGATCACACAAGATCTATCTAGGTTATGCATAACAACGAGAGGGGAGAGTGTCTCTATGTACTCTCGTAGACCGAAAGCAGAAGCGTTTCAATAACGCGGTTGATGTAGTCGAACTTCTTTGCGATCCAACCGTTCAAGTACCGAAAGTACGACACCTCCGCATTCAGCACATATTCAGCTCGATGACGTCCCTCATGCTCTTGATCTAGTTGAGGACAAGGGTGAGTTCTGTCAGCACGACGACATGTCGACGGTGATGATGATGCTATCGGCGCAGGGCTTCGCCTAAGAACTACAATGGTATGATCAAGGTGTGTAACTGTGGAGGGGGGCACCGCACACGGTTAAGACAAACTTGTGTGTTCTAGGGTGCTCCCCTGCCCCTGTATATAAAGGAGGGAGGGGAAGGCCTGTCGGTCCTAGGGGCGCGCCCAAGGAGAGGGATTCCTACTAGGACTACTAGTCCTAGTAGGATTCCATCACAAGGAAGAGAGGGGGAAGGAACGAGAGGGAGAGGGAGTAGGAAAAGGGGGCACCGCCCCCCATTCCCTTGTCCTCTCCGGACTCCAAGGGGGGGGGGCTGCCCTGGCTGCCCTCCTCTCTCTCCACTAAGGCCCATGGAGGCCCATTAGTTCTCCAGGGGGGTTCCGGTAACCCCTCCGGCACTCCGGTTTTACCCGAAACTTCCCGGAACACTTCCGGTGTCCGAATAACACGGTCCAATATATCAATCTTTATGTCTCGGACATTTCGAGACTCCTCGTCACGTCCTTGATCTCATCCAGGACTCCGAACAAACTTCGGTCATCAAAAATACATAACTTGTAATACATATCGTCATCGCACGTTAAGCGTGCAGACCCTACGGGTTCGAGAACTATGTAGACATGACCGAGACACATCTCCGATCAATAACCAATAGCGGAAACTTGATGCTCATATTGGCTCCTACATATTCTACGAAGATCTTTACCGGTCAAACCGCATAATGCTACCTCTTAAGCATGCGTTGGTTTTCCTTGAAGAGGAAAGGGTGATGCAACAAAGTAGCGTAAGTATTTCCATCAGTTTTTGAGAACTAAGGTATCAATCCAGTAGGAGGATACACGCTAGCCCTCGTACCTACACAAACAAATAAGAACCTTGCAACCAACGCCATAAAGGGGTTGTCAATCCCTTCACGACCACTTGCAAAAGTGAGATCTGATAGAGAGAATAAGATAAATAAATATTTTTTTGGTATTTTTATGATATAGATTGGAAAGTTAAGTTTGCCAAATAAAGTAGATTGGAAACTTATATGATGGAAAATAGACCCGGTGGCCATAGGTTTCACTAGTGGCTTCTCTCAAGATAGCATAAGTATTACGGTGGGTGAACAAATTACTGTCAAGCAATTGATAGAAAAGTGCACAGTTATGAGAATATCTAGGCATGATCATGTATATAGGCATCACGTCCGCAACAAGTAGATCGAAATGATTCTGCATCTGCTACTATACTCCATACATCGAGCGCTATCCAACATGCATCTAGAGTATTAAGTTCATAAGAACATAGTAACGTATTAGGCAAGATGACATGATGTAGAAAGATAAACTCAAGCAATATGATATAAACCCCATCGTTTTATCCTCGATGGCAACAATACAATACGTGCCTTGCTGCCCCTGCTGTCACTGGGAAAGGATACCGCAAGATTGAACCCAAAGCTAAGCACTTCTCCCATTGCAAGAATGATCAATCTAGTAGGCCAAATCAAACTGATAATTCGAAGAGACTTTCAAAGATAAAAAATCATACATAAAAGAATTCAGAGGAGATTCAAATATTGTTCATAGATACTCTTGATCATAAACCCACAATTCATCGGATCTCGACAAACACACTGCAAAAAGAATTACATTGAATAGATCTCCAAGAAGATTAAGGAGAACTTTGTATTGAGATTCAAAGAGAGAGAAGAAGTCATCTAGCTAATAACTATGGACCCGAAGGTCTGTGGTAAACTACTCACACTTCATCGGAGAGGCTATGGCGTTGATGTAGAAGCCCTCCATGATCGATATCTCCTCCGGCGGAGCGCCGGAAAAGGCTCCAAGATGGGATCTCACGGGTACATAAGGTTGCGGCGGTGGAAATAGGGTTTCATGGTGCTCCTAGATGTTTTCGGGGTACGTGAGTATATATAGGCGAAGGAAGTTGGTCAGGGGAGCCACGAGGGGCCCATGAGGGTGGGGGGGGGGTATGCCCACTCCCCTAGGGCGTGCCTCCCTGCCTCGTGGCTTCCTCGGTTGCTTCTTGACGTCCACTCCAAGTCTCCTGGATTACATTTGTTCCAAAAATAACTCTCCCAAAGGGTTCATTCTGTTTGGACTCCGTTTGATATTCCTTTTCTCCGAAACACTGAAATAGGCAAAAAAACAGCAATTTGGACTGGGCCTCCGGTTAATAGGTTAGTCCCAAAAATAATATAGAAGTGTATAGTAAAGCCCATTAAACATCCAAAACAGGTAATATAATAGCATGGAACAATCAAAAATTATAGATACGTTGGAGACGTCTCAAGCATCCCCAAGCTTAATTCCTGCTCGTCCTCGAGTAGGTAAATGATAAAAACAAATTTTTTGATGTGGGAATTCTCAATGTAATTTTCTTTATTGTGGCACGAATATTCAGATCCAAATGATTCAAGATAAAAGTTTAATATTGACATAAAAATAATAATACTTCAAGCATACTAACAAGTAATCATGTCTTATCAAAATAACATAGCCAAAGAAACCTTATCCCTATAAAATCATATAGTTTGGCTATGCTTCATTTTCGTCACACAAAATACTCCCATCATGCACAACCCCGGTTGCAGCCAAGCAATTGGTTCATACTTTTTAACGTGCTTCAGCTTTTTTTAACTCTCACGCAATACATGAGCGTAAGCCTGGATATAGCACTATGGGTGGAATAGAATATGATGATAAGGATTGTGTGGAGAAGACAAAAAGGGGAAAGTCTCACATTGACTAGGCGTATCAACGGGCTATGGAGATGCCCATTAATAGATATCAATGTGAGTGAGTAGGGATTGCCATGCAACGGATGCACTAGAGCTATAAATGTATGAAAGCTCAACAAAAGAAACTAAGTGGGTGTGCATCCAACTCGCTTGCTCACGAAGACCTAGGGCATTTTGAGGAAGCCCATCATTGGAATATACAAGCCAAGTTCTATAATGAAAATTCCCACTAGTATATGAAAGTGACAACATAGGAGACTCTCTACCATGAAGATCATGGTTCTACTTTGAAGCATAAGTGTGGTAAAAGGATATTAACATTCTCCCTTCTCTCATTTTCTCTCATTTGTTTTATTTGGTGGGCTTCTTTGGCCTCTCTTTTTTCTTGGGCTTCTTTGGCCTCTTTTATTTTTCATAAAGTCCGGAGTTTCATCGCAACTTGTGTGGGAATCATAGTCTCCATCATCCTTTCCTCACTTGGGACAATGCTCTAATAATGGAGATCATCACACTTTTATGTATTTACAACTCAAGAATTACAACTCAATACTTAGAACAAAATATGACTCTATGCGAATGCCTCCGGTGGTGTACCGGGATATGCAATGAATCAAGAGCAACATATATGAAAGAATTATAAAGGTGGCTTTGCCACAAATACGATGTAAACTACATGATCATGCAAAAGCAATATGACAATGATGGAGCGTGTCATAATAAACGGAACAGTGGAAAGTTGCATGTCAATATATCTCGGAATGGTTATGGAAATGCCATAATAGGTAGGTATGGTGGCTGTTTTTAGGAAGATATAAGGAGGTTTATGTGTGATAGAGCGTATCGTATCCCGGGGTTTGGATGCACCGGTGAAGTTTGCACCAACTCTCAAGGTGAGAAAGGGCAATGCATGGTACCATAGAGACTAGCAAAAATGCGGAAAGGTAAGAGTGCGTATAATCTATGGACTCACATTAGTCATAAAGAACTCATATACTTATTGCAGAAGTTTATTAGACCTCGAAGCAAAGTACTACTACGCATGCTCCTAGGGAAGGGTTGGTAGGAGTTAACTATCGCGCAATCCCGACCTCCACTCATAAGGAAGGCACTCAAGGAACACCCCATGCTTCAAATTTGTCACACAACTTTTACCATACGTGCATGCTACAGGACTTGCCAACTTTAACACAAGTATTTCTCAATTTCGCAATTACCCAACTACAATGACTCTAACATTACCACCTTTATATCTCAAAAGAATTATCAAGTATCAAATTATCATAGTGTTCAATTCACTTTATATGATAGTTTTTATTATACCCAACTTGGATGCCCATCATATTAGGACTAGTTTTATAACCAAAGCAAATTACCATGCTGTTCTAAAAGACTCTCAAAATAATATAAGTGAAGCATTAGAGATCAATAATTCTATAAAATAAAACCAGCACCGTGCTCTAAAAATATATAAGTGAAGTGCTAGAGCAAAATTTTCTAGCTCAAAAGATACAAGTGAAGCACATAGAGTATTCTAATAAATTCCGATTCATGTGTGTCTCTCCAAAAAGTGTGTACATCAAGGATGATTGTGGTAAAATAAAAAGCAAATACTCATATCATACAAGACTCTCCACGCAAAACACATACCATGTGGTGAAAAAAATATAGCCTCAAGTAAAGTTACCAATGGACGAAGACGAAAGAGGGGATGCCTTCCGGGGCATCCCCAAGCTTAGGCTTTTGGTTGTCCTTGAATTTTACCTTGGGGTGCCTTGGGCATCCCCAAGCTTAGGCTCTTGCCACTCTTTATTCCATAATCCATGAAATCTTTATCCAAAACTTGAAAACTTCACAACACAAAACTCAATAGAAAATCTCATGAGCTCCGTTAGTACAAGAAAACAAGCCTCCACTTTAAGGTACGGTAATGAACTCATTATTTATTTATATTGGTGTTAAACCTACTGTATTCCAACTTCTGTATGGTTCATACCCCCCCGATACTAGCCATAGATTCATCAAAATAAGCAAACAACACACGAAAAACAGAATCTGTCAAAAACAGAACAGTCTGTAGCAATCTGTAACTTCCAAATACTTATGGAACCTTAAAAATCCCACCAAATTAAGAAGTTCTAGGGAATTAGTCTATTAATCTTCTGCAAAAATAATCAACTGCAAATCACGTTTCTATGATTTATTAAAATTATTCTCGTGCGCGCAAAAGTTTCTGTTTTTCAGCAAGATCAAGTTAACTATCACCGTAGGTTATCCTAAAGGTTTTACTTGGCACAAACACTAATTAAAACATAAAACCACATCTAAACAAAGGCTAGATGAATTATTTGTTACTAAACAGGAACAATAAGCTAGGAACAAAAAAAATTGGGTTGCCTCTCAACAAGCGCTATCGTTTAACGCCCCTAGCTAGGCATAAAACCGAGAATAGATCTAGGTATTGCCATAATGATAAGGTAAATCATTAAAACTCATCTCATATTCCCTACGTTCAGAAGCAAGTTTTCTTTGTGGCAAGCAAAAGTAATCAAAAGGGCTAAATTTAGTGGGACAGAAGTGCCCATGATCAAGCTCGGGAGGTATGGGTTCCTCCTTTGGCCCCTCATATTGCACAACCAATTCATCATTATAAGCATTCTTTTGGAAAAAAGTCATGAGCCTTTGCTCAAGAGAAAATCCTAACCCATTGTTTTGAATAGCAAAATCATCATTAAGTTCGGAGATTCTATCAACTACAATATCGGTAGGAACCTTTTTTCTAAGGTTTTCATTATAAGCAACATGATCTAAAGATCGTAAAGGCATTATGTCTTCTTGATTAAAAATGCGCCTCTATAGGAGGACAACCACCGTGCACCCTATAGTGTGCAAAAATTTCTTTAGCTTCTTTCATAATAAATCTGAACTCATGTGCCAAAAAGATAGTAACTGCATGCTTAACAAAAGAATGCTCAATATTGGAAAATTCTAGGAAAATTCTTTGTATGCAAGGATGCATATGCATAAACTATCTTTCAAGTCCAACTATAAGCAAGGATATAGCATCCGCAAGACTACTAGTTCTATGAAGAATAGAACCACCCATAGCAGGTAAAGCACCGGCACAAGTAAACAAATCTTGAATAACCCCTTTCCCAATAATATTACCACTACCAATTCGAAACTTTTTAGTATGTAAGATGGTGGGTTCTTCAGCAGGATCATCAAAAGCATCAAAGTTTCCCACATTATCCTTATCAACGATAACCTCCCCAGTTTCAGACATAGTGACATCAAATACAAGAAGCAAGCAAAAAAGAGGCGAACGGGAAAAAGAGGGCGAATAAAATGGCAAGGGTGAAATGGGGGAGAGGAAAACGAGAGACAAATGGCAAATAATGTAATGCGAGGGATAAGGGTCTGTGATGGGTACTTGGTATGTCTTGACTTGTGCATAGACCTCCACGACAACGGTGCCAGAAATCCTTCTTGCTACCTCTTGAGCATGCGTTGGTTTTCCCTTGAAGAGGAAAGGGTGATGCAGCAAAGTAGCGTAAGTATTTCCCTCAGTTTTTGAGAACCAAGGTATCAATCCAGTAGGAGGTTACACGTGAGTCCCTCGTACCTACACAAACAAATAAGAACCTTGCGATCAACGCGATAAAGGGGTTGTAAATCCCTTCACGGCCACTTGCAAAAGTGAGATTTGATAGAGATAATAAGATAAATAAATATTTTTGGTATTTTTATGATATAAATTGGAAAGTAAAGATTGCAAAATAAAGTAGATTGGAAACTTATATGATGGAAAATAGACCGAGGGGCCATAGGTTTCACTAGTGGCTTCTCTCAAGATAGCATAAGTATTACGGTGGGTGAACAAATTACTATCGAGCAATTCATAGAAAAGTGCATAGTTATGAGAATATCTAGGCATGATCATGTATATAGGAATCACGTCCACGACAAGTAGATTGAAACGATTCTGTATCTACTACTATTACTCTACACATCGACTGCTATCCAGCATGCATCTAGAGTATTAAGTTCATAAGAACAGAGTAACACATTAGGCAAGATGACATGATGTAGAGGGATAAACTCAAGCAATATGATATAACCCCATCTTTTTATCCTCGATGGTAACAATACAATATGTGCCTTGCTGCCCCTGGTGTCACTAGGAAAGGACACCGCAAGATTGAACCCAAAGCTAAGCACTTCCCCCATTGCAAGAAAGATCAATCTAGTAGGCCAAACCAAACTAATAATTTGAAGAGACATGCAAAGATAACAAATCATACATAAAATAATTCAGAGGAGATTCAAATATTGTTCATAGATAATCTTGATCATAAAACCACAATTCATCGAATCTCAACAAACACACCGCAAAAACAATTACAACGAATATATCTCCAAGAGATCAAGGAGAACTTTGTATTGAGATTCAAAGAGAGAGAAGAAGCCATCTAGCTAATAACTATGGACCTGAAGGTCTGTGGTAAACTACTCACACTTCATCGGAGAGGCTATGGCGTTGATGTAGAACTCCTCCGTGATCGATTCCCCCTCCGGCAGAGTGCCGGAAAAGGCTCCAAGATGGGATGTCACGGGTATAGAAGGTTGCGGCGTTGGAAATAGGGTTTCGTAGTGCTCCTAGATGTTTTCGGGGTACGTGAGTATATATAGGCGAAGGAAGTCGGTCAGGGGAGCCACGAGGGGCCCATGAGGGTGGGGGGCACGCCCACCCCCCTAGGGCGCGCCTCCTTGCCTCGTGGCTTCCTCGGTTGCTTCTTGATGTCCACTCCAAGTCTCCTGGATTGCGTTTGTTCCAAAAATAACTCTCCCGAAGGTTTCATTCCATTTGGACTCCGTTTGACATTCCTTTTCTGCGAAACACTAACATAGGCAAAAAAACACCAATTTGGACTAGGCCTTCGGTTAATAGGTTAGTTCCAAAAATAATATAAAAGTGTATAGTAAAGCCCATTAAACATCCAAAATAGGTAATATAATAGCATGGAACAATAAAAAATTATAGATATGTTGGAGACGTATCACATAACAACATACGTTGTTCCCTTTGTCATCAGTATGTTACTTGCCCGAGATTCGATCATCGATATCATCATACCTAGTTCAATCTCATTACCGGCAAGTCTCTTTACTCGTTCCGTAATACTTCATCCCGCAACTAACTCATTAGTCACTTTGCTTGCAAGGCTTATAGTGATGGGCATTACCGAGAGGGCCTAGAGATACCTCTCCGAAATACAGAGTGACAAATCCTAATCTCGATCTATGGCAACCCAACAAACACCTTCAGAGACACCTGTAGAACATCTTTATAATCACCCATTTATGGTGTGACGTTTGATAGCACACAATGTGTTCCTCCGGTATTCGGGAGTTGCATAATCTCATAGTCTGAGGAACATGTATAAGTCATGAAGAAAGTAGTAGCAATGAAACTGTAACGATCATAATGCTAAGCTAACAGATGGGTCATGTACATCACACCATTCTCCTAATGATGTGATCCCGTTTATCAAATGACAACACATGTCTATGGTTAGGAAACATAACCATCTTTGATTAACAAGATAGTCAAGCAGAGGCATACTACGGACACTATGTTTTGTCTATGTATTCACACATGTACTAAGTTTCCAGTTAATACAATTCTAGCATGAATAATAAGCATTTATCATGAAATAATGAAATAAATAATAACTTTATTATTTCCTCTAAGGCATATTTCCTTCAGTCTCCCACTTGCACTAGAGTCTATAATCTAGATTACAAAGTAATGATTCTAACACCCATGGAGTTTTGGTGCTGATCATGTTTTGCTCGTGGAAGAGGCTTAGTCAATGGGTCTGCAACATTCAGATCCGTATGTATCTTGAAAATCTCTATGTCCGCCTCCGACACTTGATGACGGATGGAATTAAAGCATCTCTGGATGTGCTTGGTTCTCTTGTGAAATCTGGATTCCTTTGCCAAGGCAATTGCACCAGTATTGTCACAAAATATTTTCATTGGACCCGATGCACTAGGTATGACACCTAGATCGGATATGAACTCCTTCATCCAGACTCCTTCATTTGCTTCTTCCGAAGCAGCAATGTACTCCGCCTCAAATGTAGGTCCCTCCACGACGCTCTGCTTGGAACTGCACCAACTAACAACTCCTCCATTCAATAAAAACACGTATCCGGATTGCGACTTAGAGTCATCTGGATCAGTGTCAAAGCTTGCACCGACGTAACTGTTTATGACGAGCTCTTTGTCACCTCCATAAACGAGAAACATATCCTTAGTACTTTTCAGGTATTTGAGGATGCTCTTGGCCGCTGTCCAGTGCTCCACTCCGGGATTACTTTCATACCTCCATGCTATGCTTATAGCAAGGAACACATCAGGTCTAGTACACAACATTGCATACATGATAGAACCTATGGCTGAAGCATAGCGAATGACTTTCATTTTCTCTCTATCTTCTGTAGTGGTCGGTCATTGAGTCTGACTCAACTTCACACCTTGTAACACAGGCAAGAACCCTTTCTTTAACTGATCCATTTTGAACTTCTTCAAAACTTTATCAAGGTATGTGCTTTGTGAAAGTCCAATTAAGCGTCTTGATCTATCTCTATAGATCTTGCTGCCCAATATGTAAGAAGCTTCTCCGAGGTCTTTCATTGAAAAACTCCTATTCAGGTATCCCTTTATGCTATCAACAAATTCTATATCATTTCCAATCAACGATATGTCATCCACATATAGTATTAGAAATGCTACAGAGCTCCCACTCACTTTCTTGTAAATACAGGCTTCTCCAAAAGTCTGTATAAACCATATGCTTTGATCACACTATCAAAGCATTTATTTAAAACTCCGAGAGGATTGCACCAGTCCATAAATGGATCGCTGGAGCTTGCGCACTTTGTTAGCACCCTTTGGATCGACAAAACCATCTGGTTGCATCATATACAACTCTTCTTCCAGAAATCCATTCAGGAATGCAGTTTTGACATCCATCTGCCAAATTTCATAGTCATAAAATGTGGGAATTGCTAACATGATTCGGACAGACTTGAGCATCGCTACGGGTGAGAAAGTCTCATCGTAGTCAACTCCTTGAACTTGTCTAAAACCTTTTTGCAACAAGTCAAGCTTTGTAAACAGTAACATAACCATCAGCGTCGGTCTTCTTCTTGAAGATCCATTTATTTTCTATAGCTTGCCGATCATCGGGCAAGTCCACCAAAGACCACACTTTGTTCTCATACATGGATCCCATCTTAGATTTCATGGCCTCAAGTCATTTTGCGGAATTTGGGATCATCATTGCTTCCTCATAGTTAGTAGGTTCACCATGGTCTGGTAACATGTGGCGACCGGTTTTCCGGGTATTAAATTCCAGAAACTGGCCGTTGTGTTCACCAGCCCCAGGATAACTATAAGCTGATGAGGCACCAACTTGATATTGAAATTCCAAGCAAAATACAAAATATGAAGTACAAGACCATTCTGGCCTGTGAGTACAACAAATGGTTTCTAGTGGTTGATGGCGGAAGCGGGTTGTGAAACATCAGTGTCTAAGGGACTCCATTTCCCACGGGAACAGCTGACCAGGTTAACTCCTATCTTCGCGAGGCTGCTATCACCATTGCGTGGGTCCCGGGGGTGTCATCACGATCGCTCCTCTCCGCGCAAGAAATCTGGCCAAGACAATAGCCAGGGACAAGGCAGTGAGTACTTTGAATGTACTCGCAAACATTTTGAACTCGGGTATAATATAACAACGATGTGTTGAAAAATATTTTATGCTCATGACGTCAGTCACAAAAGATAAATAAAACTCTGATGCGAGTAAGCATGTTATATATGAATATGCAATGTCATAGAAGTATTAAAAATTATGAAATAAACAACCAGCATGCCACAGTCGGGCGTCTGAGCGACACCACATAAAGGGCTTAAAAAGAAATGCCACAGTCGGGCATCTCAGCGACACCACATAAAGGGCTTAAAAAGAAATGCCACAGTCGGGCGTCTGAGCGACACCACATAAAGGGCT
>NC_057798.1:74407272-74408863 GCF_018294505.1 Triticum aestivum
ACATGTAGAGCATATTTATAATCACCCATTTATGTTGTGACGTTTGATAGCACACAAGGTGTTCCTATGGTATTCGGGAGTTGCATAATCTCATAGTCTGAGGAACATGCATAAGTCATGAAGAAAGTAGTAGCAATGAAACTGTAACGGCCGTAATGCTAAGCTAACGGATGGGTCATGTCCATCACATCATTCTCCTAGTGATGTGATCCCGTTCATCAAATGAAAACACATGTCTATGGTTAGGAAACGTAACCATTTTTTATTAGCTAGCTAGTCAAGTAGAGGCATACTAGGGACACTTATGTTTTGTCTATGTATTCACACATGTACTAAGTTTTCGGTTAATACAATTCTAGCATGAATAATAAACATTTATCATGAAATAAGGAAATAAATAATAACTTTATTATTGCCTCTAGGGCATATTTCCTCCAGTCTCCCACTTGCACTGGAGTCAGTAATCTAGATTACAAAGTAATGATTCTAACACCTGTGGAGTTTTGGTGCTGATCATGTTTTGCTCGTGGAAGAGGCTTAGTCAACGGGTCTGCAACATTTAGATCCGTATGTATCTTGCAAATCTCTATGTCCCCCTCTGACACTTGATGACGGATGGAATTGAAGCGTCTCTTGATGTGCTTGGTTCTCTTGTGAAATCTGGATTCCTTTGCCAAGGCAATTGCACCAGTATTGTCACAAAAGATTTTCATTGGACCTGATGCACTAGGTATGACACCTAGATCAGATATGAACTCCTTCATCCAGACTCCTTCATTTGCTACTTCCGAAGCAGCAACGTACTCCGCCTCACACGTAGATCCCGCCACGATGCTGTCACGACCGGTTTTCCGGGTAATAAATTTCCAGAAAAGACCGTCGTGCTCATCAGCCCCAGGATTACTGTTAGCTGATGAGGCTCCAACTTGATACAGAGATTCCAAGCAAAATACAAAGTATGTAGTACAAGACCATTCTGGCCTGTGAGTACAACAAATGGTTTCTAGTGGTTGATGGCGGAAGCGGGTTGTGAATCATCAGTGTCTATGGGACTCCAATTCCCACAGGAACAGCTGACCAGGTTAACTCCTATCTTCGCGAGGCTGCTATCTCCCTTGAGTGGGTTCCGGGGCTGGCATCGCGTCGCTCCTCTCCGTGCAAGAAAAATCTGGCCAAGACAATAGCCAGGGACAAGCCAGTGAGTACTTTGAATGTACTCGCAAATAGTATGAACACAGGTATAATATAACAATGATGTACTGAAAATATTTTATGCTCATGACGTCAGTCGAAAATAGTAAATAAATTTCTGATGCGTGCCTGCGGTTATTTATAAAATTGCAATAACATAGTAGTATTAAAATTTATGAAAACGAATAACCAGCAATGCCACAGTCGGGCGTCTTAGAGACACCACATAAAGGGCTTAAAAAGAAATGCCACAGTCGGGCGTCTGAGCGACACCACAAAAAGGGCTTTAAAAGAAATGCCACAGTCGGGCGTCTGAGCGACACCACATAAAGGGCTTTAAAAGAAATGCCGTAGTCGGGCGTCTGAGCGACACCACATAAAGGGCTTAAAAAGAAATGCC
>NC_057798.1:74408873-74409818 GCF_018294505.1 Triticum aestivum
TAAAGGGCTTTAAAAGAAATGCCACAGTCGGGCGTCTGAGCGACACCACATAAAGGGCTTAAAAAGAAATGCCACAGTCGGGCGTCTGAGCGACACCACATAAAGGGCTTAAAAAGAAATGCCACAGTCGGGCGTCTGAGCGACACCACATAAAGGGCTTTAAAAGAAACAATCATAGTGAATATCCCGGAGGTAGAACCATCCCAGAGATACTTGGTAATAACAACAATATTACGGGTTAGTCAACAATAATAATAATCATAGACATCACAAGTCTCGAGTAGTAATTCCATCTTCTGGTTAACAGTTTCATCTCCGAAGACCGACACTAAGACCGACACCTGACCCGTCCCAGACTGTAATCCTTAACCATGGACACGGCTATTCGAATAGGTTTATACTCTGCAGAGGATGTACTCTTTACCCATGAGTAACGAATTTCTTTAGTCCAGCAGGACTAATTCCGTTTACGGTCTTTTTGTTGAAAACACACCTAACTTGCACACACCAGCTCATCTCACACGTGTCTGGAATCACCCACGACACCTGTTAAGCAAACTTTAAGTGGGGAGGCTACAACCTCGCGTAGCATGGGATCAAATTTATATCGCGCGCTCTAAGGGGTGGCCTCCCCTCTCGGTCCCAACCGGAAACACCCATGCCCCCGGACCAGGTGGCCTGCCTACCAGCTACAACCGGTATCCTCCACCATGGCCTCTCTGTACGGTGTGTGCTGGAAAGAGGTTGACAACTTACTGAACCGTACTCTACTTGCTGTAGAGACGAGTGGTAGTACGAAACAAGTATGGGGGTTACTGGAACAAGACTCGATCTACGGTCGACTCAGGAGGTTCAAGTATTCCCTGCATGATTAGCATGACGCATATATTTCATCCAACAAAGTCACCGCTCATATCACCTTACCATGTCATACCAGACATAACC
>NC_057798.1:74409828-74465171 GCF_018294505.1 Triticum aestivum
ACACCACATAAAGGGCTTAAAAAGAAATGCCACAGTCGGGCGTCTGAGCGACACCACATAAAGGGCTTATAAAAGAAATGCCACAATCGGGCGTCTGAGCGACACCACATAAAGGGCTTATAAAAGAAATGCCACAATCGGGCGTCTGAGCGACACCACATAAAGGGCTTATAAAAGAAATACCACAGTCGGGCGTCTGAGCGACACCACAAAAAGGGCTTTAAAATAAAACAATCATAGTGAATATCCCGGAGGTAGAACCATCCCAGAGATACTCGATGATAACAATAATATCACGGGTTAGTCAACAATAATAATAATCATAATTATCACAAGTCACAAGTAGTAATTTCAGTTCTGGTTTAACAATTTCACCTCCAAAGACCGACACTAAGACCGACACTTGACCCATCCCAGACTGAAACCCTTAACCATGGACACGGCTATTCGAATAGGTTTAGTCTCTGCAGAGGGTGTACTCTTTACCCATGAGTAACGGATTTCTTTAGTCCATCGGGACTAATTCCGTCTACGGCCTTTTTGTTGAAAACACACCTAACTTGCACACACCAGCTTAACTCACACGTGTCTGGAATCACCCACGACACCTGTCAAGCAAACTCTAAGTGGGGAGGCTACAACCTCGCGTAGCATGGGATCAAATTTATATTGCGCGCTCTAAGGGGTGGCCTCCCCTCTCGGTCTCAACCGGAAACACCCATGCCCCCGGACCAGGTGGCCTGCCTACCAGCTACAACCGGTATCTTCCACCATGGCCTCTCTGTATGGTGTGTGCTAGAAAGAGGTTGACAACTTACTGAACCGTACTCTACTTGTTGTAGAGATGAGTGGTAGTACGAAACGAGTATGGGGATTACTGGAACAAGACTCGATCTATGGTCGACTCAGGAGGTTCATAAATTTCCCTGCATGACATGTATAACAAAATGTCTCAACCAACACGATCACCGCTCACCATACCTCACTATGCCATACCGGACATAACCGTCCCAACGGGGACCAGCGACAAACTCATGCCTACCCAAGGCAGAGGTTTTTCCCGGATTCCTTCCGGCATGCAAGCAAGGCACACGAGGATGATTATTATCACAAGTGTGATCATTTCCAATAGCATGGAAATCACAAATGTGCATCCATGCACATGATCATCTCACATGAAATAACAAGTTCTCCAAAATGAGGTAGTGTTATAAACGTGTCAACGAACACACAAAAGTATTATGCCGGGGTTCAGAATGCTTGCCTTCAGGTCATGGGAAGGCAGGGTGCATTTCAAACTCTTGAAATACTTCTCCTCTCTTAAAAAATCCTATTTTAGAAATATAAATGAATTAACACACAAAATAAAAACAGCACGAAAAGTTGTTTTGAATTTTTTTCAAATAAATCTTAAAATAAACTAGACAGTATTTGAGAGAGGTAGGAAAAAAATTAATTCATTTGGAGTTATATTTTAAAAGATAAAGCCAGTCAAAGTCCTGGTAAAAATCTGTTTTTAAAATAAAACAGAAAAGAAAATGTTTTAAAAGAAAAACACGTCGAAGGCGTATTCGGGAAAGGCGCTTCCACTTACTCCTGCGTGGACAGGCGCTGGGTCACTAACGGTGGGCCCGCCTGGCCCACTGGTCAGGTTTGACCGGCCACGCGCGCGTCGTCCCCCTCCGACCGAACAGAGGTGGAGCTCCGGCGAGGATTTGCCGGCAAACGGGGGCGTCCCTTGGAGATCTGAGGACATGGGTGTGCTCAGGGGGTCGAGACGAACCCGTGGGTACCCGCCATGGTCACCGACATGAACGGAGTCGCCGACGACGAGCTTCGCAGCGGAGAAGGCATTCGGGTGGATAGTGAGTTTGGGGCTGCGGTGGTCTCCGACCAAAATCGAGCGTGGGGTTGCACTCACGAGAGGGAGGGAGAGTTCTTGGTGGAGAGAATGGAGAGGGAGGGGCACTGGTGGCGACGGAATCGGCCGGAACTTGGCGGCGACCGAACCGGCCGTACTCGGGGAAGATGGCCTTCCCTTGCTCGACTGCTGGCCAAGGCAACACTAGGAGTATCACTTGAGGTTCCTCGAGGTCTCATTTGAGCTCCGGGGTCCTTATATACGCGGTGGAGGTCGGTTCCGAGGCGGCCGACGATAAGGACGACGGCGAACCGCCTCCCTGTAGCGTCAGGGCGTCGTGGCGACGACGGGAGCTAGCCGACGAGCGAGGGGATAAGCTTGCGCTGTTCCCAGGGGCAGGTGGCGAGCCGTGGTGGCTTTGGCGGCACCGACCGTGGCAGAGGCGCGCTGCGGACGCCGGCGTGCCGCCAAAAGCTCTGTCGGCGGCGCTGTAGTTCTGGCGGCTTGGCGCGTTGCTATGAGGAGGGGAGTGCGTGGCGTGGCGCTACAGAGCGGGCCAAAAACCAGGGGCGCGACGTGTCGGCTCGGGCGCGGCTCGTGCAATTCGCGCGCTCTGGGCGCGTCCAGTGCACGCACGGAAGGTGTTCGATACAATGCCGTGGCATGCTACAGGTCATAGGTGAGGTTGGCAAGCAACAGGACTAGGTTAGAGATAGAGGGAAACTCAAGGGACAAGGTGGTTTGGTCAGGTGGTCAAGTTCATAATGCAAGCAAAACTCATGCCAAAATAGTTCATGCCCTCCAGGTGTTTGACAAAATGCCACAGGCACTTAGGCTTATCTTGGGGTGGCCAAATCTTCCAGATTGAAGTCTCTTTGGATGCATAAGAGGGTGGTGAGGTTATTTTGTGAAAAGCACAAACTTGTTAGTGCAAGTTTTGCAGAACTTCAAATCTGGACAGGAGGTGAATGGCATTATTTCATGAACCAAAAATATGCCAATGGTTGCATGCTCCTGGACTTAGGGGTTTAGCATGGAGGACTACAATTAGGGAAAAGAATCTAGGGCCAAAGAGCAAGCAAGAATATGGATGTTGTACAAACCATCAAGTTGGACCAGAATGAAGATGAGGTTGTTTCACTCAAAAATTTCAAAGAACAACCCTGGATTTTTGCATATAATGGAATGATATGCTCCTACTGACATCCCAAAAATTTTGTGGAAGCTAGAAACAAATATTTAAAAGGGTTGTAGTGCAAAATTGCCCACTGGACCAGAGAAGAAAAACAGGTGTAGCACTCAAAATATGCAATGAATGAAATATATTATTGCACAAAAGTGATTAAGATACATCACATGACATCTCCAAATTTTGGTTGGATTTTTAGTTAAATCTATCAACTGGTTGTAGTACAAAAAGGGCTCCAAAACTTAAAACAAGTCATTTTAATGAATAAAGCTCAGGGTGAAATAAATTAATAAATAAATCTACTGATTGAGAGATTTTTTTAAAGAGAGGGCATAAAAGTCCAATATGTTTTGGAAGGATCCACTTGGGAAAAATTCCTTAATATTAAAAGAAAAGTTTTGAAATCAACAGAGATATTCTTGCAGGCAAAATTTTTAAACTCTTGGCAAAATTTTAATAACTAAAACCTGCTTAAATTTTTGGGGTGTTACATAACATGAGTTCCAAAATAGGATTACCGTACCACTCTGGTGCGGATCTCACTCTGGAAGACCTACGAGGTTCGGTAGTAACTTGATCTGAAGTTTCATGATCATCATCATTAGCTTCCTCACTAATTGGTGTAGGAATCACTGGAACTTATTTCCCTGATGAACTACTTTCCAATAAGGGAGAAGGTACGATTACCTCATCAAGTTCTACTTTCCTCCCACTCACTTCTTTCGAGAGAAACTCCTTCTCTAGAAAGGATCCATTCTTAGCAACAAAGATTTTGCCTTCGGATCTATGATAGAAGGTGTACCCAACAGTTTCCTTTTGGTATACTATGAAGACGCACTTCTCTGATTTAAGTTTGAGCTTATCAGGTTGAAGCTTTTTCACGTAAGCATCGTAGCCCCAAACTTTAAGAAACGACAACTTTGGTTTCTTGCCAAACCACAATTCATAAGGCGCCGTCTCAATGGATTTTGATGGTGCCCTATTTAAAGTGAATGCAACCGTCTCTAAAGCATAACCCAAAAATGATAGTGGTAAATCAGTAAGAGACATCATAGATCGCACCATGTCCAATAAAGTACAGTTACGACATTCGGACACACCATTTCTCTGTGGTGTTCCAGGTGGTGTAAGTTGTGAAACTATTCCACATTGTTTCAAATAAAGACCAAACTCGTAACTCAAATATTCACCTCCATGATCAGATCGTAGAAATTTTATTTTCTTGTTATGATGTGTCATTGTACTAAAGTAGGGGCACTACTTTGTACCCCTTACTAAGTGCACGGGCAGTCAAAGCCGTGTGGCCACGACCACACTAAGCAGGGCAAGGGGAAGGGACGGAGCTGCACAAACAATCAACGCATCGCCAAGACCAGAAGATCAAGAAGGAATGACGATTCTCCTCGGCAAGAGCCTTGCCAGGGCAGGATTCGCGGCCCTGAGAAGAGTCTTCCGGGGCAACTCGCCAAACCCCACGCCAGCAGGACGCGCCACCCTTGAGCCCAAGTTCCCCAACCTCATTGGAACCAAGGCTCGGGGGGCACTTCTGTGGTGGCATGCAGATATTTGTGAAGACAAGAGATACTCCAAATCAAAGGAGGAATAGAAGGCGACGAACCTCGGCAACATCCTTGCCAAAGAGGCACACAAGACCTCTGGCAGCATCCTTGCCGGGGACGACTACGACGCCGCGGCAAGACCCTTTCCAGGGCCCCGGCAAGGCCCTTGCCGAGGACATCTGTGACATCTATGCCAGGCCCGCGCCTACCATGGTCCCGCCCCCATTCCCTATGCAGCTGCCAGCCCACCAGCTAGGCAGGCACCCGCGTGTCAACAGGGGGCTCCTGGGCTAACTTAGCGCATGCCTATGTGGTGGCATGCAAATCTTTGTGAAGGCCCTACCACCGTGCCACCTCAGCTGCTTGTCAGCCTACATGGCGCCGCCTCAGCTGCCTGCTAGTCTACATGGCGCCACACACCTTGCTGACTCAGGCGCGTGTCGAAGCAGGATGGAGCGGCAGCAGACGGGACGATGGTTCGCATTTAATGCGCCTTGTCCCATATGATTATCGATAGGCTTAAACACAGTACCCCAATGCCACCTCCTGGTGCCACTGTGGCGATCCCCTTGCCTATAAAAGGAGGCCCAAAGCATTCAGGAGAAGGATTTGGATCCTCGAACAAGTTACACTCTTTGTAGCTAGCTCAAGAACAACAAGAACATCCAAATAGAGATTCTAGGCAGGAGTAGGGTATTACATGATACGTCTCCAACGTATCTATAATTTTTGATTGTTCCATGCTATTATATTACCTGTTTTGGATGCTTATGGGCTTTATTCTACATATTTATATCATTTTTGGGACTAACCTACTAACTGGAGGCCCAACCCATATTGCTATTTTTTTGCCTATTTCAGTATTTTCGAAGAAAAGGAATATCAAATGGAGTCCAAACGGAACAAAACCTTCGGGAGCGTTATTTTTGGAACGAATCTGATCCGGAGAGCCTGGAGTGCAAGTCAAGAAAGCTCCAAGGGCCCCACGAGATAGGAGGGCGCTCCCCCCCTGTAGGGCGCGCCCCTATCTCGTGGGCCCCTCGGGCGTCCACCGACGTACTTCTTCCTTCTATATATACCTACGGACCCCGAAAACATCCAGGGGCACCACGAAACCCAATTTCCACCACTTTAACCTTCTGTATCCGCGAGATCCCATCTTGGAGCCATCGCCGGCACTCTGACGGAGGGGGAATCGACCATGGAGGGCCTCTACATCAACATCCTTGGCTTTCCTATGAGTTGTGAGTAGTTTACCATAGACCTACGGGTCCATAGTTATTAGCTAGATGGCTTCTTCTCTCTTTTTGGATCTCAATACAATGATCTCCCCCACTCTTGTGGACATCTATTCGATGTAATCTCTTTTTGTGGTGTGTTTGTCAAGATCTGATGAATTGTAAGTTTATGTTCAGATTTATCTATCGTTATTGATTGAATCTTCTCTGAATTCTTTTATGTATGAGTGAGTAATCTTTGCAAGTCTCTTCGAATTATCGGTTTGGTTTGGCCTACTAGATTGATCTCTCTTGCCATGGGAGAAGTCCCTAGCTTTGGGTTCAATCTTGCGGTGTTCTTACCCAGTGACAGAAAGGGTTGCAAGACACATATTGTATTGTTGCCATCGAGGATAACAAGATGGGGTTTATATCATATTGCATGAGTTTATCCCTCTACATCATATCATCTTGCTTAATGCGTTACTCCGTTCGTATGAACTTAATACTCTAGATGCATGCTGGATAGCGGTCGATGTGTGGAGTAATAGTAGTAGATGCAGGCAGGAGTCGGTCTACTTGTTTTGGATGTGATGCCTATATACATGATCATGCCTAGATAATGTCATAATTATTCGCTTTTCTATCAATTGCTTGACAGTAATTTGTTCACCCTCCGTAATACTTATGCTCTCGAGAGAAGCCTCTAGTGAAACCTATGTCCCCCGGGTCTATCTCTTATCATATTTTCTTTCAATCTACTTTTATTTGCATCTTTACTTTCTTGCATCTATATCATAAAATACCAAAAATATATCTATCTTATCATACTATCTTTATTAGATCTCACTTTCGCAAGTGGCCATGAAGGGATTGACAACCCCTTTATTGTGTTGGTTGCGAGTTCTCAGTTTGTTTGTGTAGGTGCGTGGGACTTTTGGGGAGCCTCCTACTGGATTGATACGTTGGTTCTCAAAAACTGAGGGAAATACTTACGCTACACTTGCTGCATCACCCTCTCCTCTTCGGGGAAAACCAACGCTATCTCAAGACATAGCAAGAAGGATTTCTGGCGCCGTTGCCAGGGAGGTCTTCGCTCAAGTCAAGACATACCAAGTACCCATCACAAACTCATATCCCTCACATTTACATTATTTGCCATTTTCCTCTCGTTTTCCTCTCCCCCACTTCACCCTTGCCGTTTTATTCGCCCTCTCTTTCCCAACCTCCTCCCCTCTTTTTCACTCGCTTTCTCCTGCCTTGCTTGCCGCTATGTGTGAAACTAGGGAGATTATCATCGATATGGACAATAATGATAACATGGAAAATCCCGAGGCTCCGGCCGATGAACCCCCTATCTTACATACTAAAAAGTTTTGAATCAGCAGTGGTAACATTATTGGCAAAGGTGTTATTCAAGATTTCTTTACTTGTGCCGGTGCTCTACCTTCCTTGGGTTGTTCTATTCTTCATAGAACTAGTAGTCTTGCTGATGCTATCGCTATGCTTGTAGTTGAACTTGAAAGACAATTTATGCATATGCATCCTTACATACAAAGAATTCTTCTAGAATTTTCTAATATTGAGCATTCTTCTGTTAAGCGTGCTGTTACTATCTTTTTGGCTCATGAGTTTAGATTTATCATAAGACAAGCCAAAAAAATCTTTGCGCACTATAGGGTGGACGCCGGTCGTCCTCCCATAGAAGCGATCCTCTATGATCAAGAGGAATTTAGACGTTTTCAATCTTCCGACTATGTCGCTTTTAATGAAAACCTTAGAAAAAAGGTTCCTACCAAAATCTTGATTGATTGCATTAACAAACTTAATAATGATTTTGCTCTTCGAAATGATGAGCTAGGATACTCTCTTGAGTATAGGCTCAATTTTGTTTTGCCAAAAGAATGCTTTTAGTGATGAAATAGTTGTGCACTATGAAGGGCCGAAGGAGGAACCTATTCCTCCTTCGATTGATCTTGGGGACCTTTGTCTCACCAAATTTAGCCCATTTGATTACTTTTTCTTGCCTCAAAGAAAGCTTGCTGCCGAACATAGAGAATGTGAGAAGAGTTTTCAAGATCTATCTTACTATTATGGCACTCATTAGATCTATCCTTGCTTTTATGCCTAGCTAGGGGCGTTAAACGATAGCGCTAGTTGGGAGGCAACCCAATTTTCTTTATGTTCTTTGTTTTTGTTACTGTTTAGTGTTAAATTTGGTTTATACTTTCTGTTTAGATGTGTTTTTATCTTTTGTTTAGTTTTTGCGCCAAGTAGAACCTATAGGATAAACTATGATGATGGTGATTTGATTCTGCTGAAAAACAGAAACTTTGCGCTCAAGAGAAAAAAATCAATAAATCACAGAATAAATATTTTGCTTTAATTCTTTCTGCGGATGATCAATAAACAAATTTTCCAGTACTTCCTATTTTTGTAGGATTTTTAGAGTTCCAGAAGTTTGCGTTAGTTACGGATTGCTACAGACTGTTCTGTTTTTGACAGATTCTGTTTTTCGTGTGTTGTTTGCTTATTTAAATGCATCTATGGCTAATAAATTAGTTTATAAACCATAAGGAAGTTGGAATAAAGTAGGTTTGACACCAAAATAAATAAACAATGAGTTCATTGCAGTACCTTATGTGGTGGTTTTGTTTTCTTTCACTAACGGAGCTTATAAGATTTCCTGTTGAGTTTTGTGTTGTGAAGTTTTCAAGTTTTTGGTAAAGCTTTTATGGACTATGGAATAAAGAGTGGCAAGAGCCTAAGCTTGGGGATGCTTATGGCACCCCAAGATATTCAAGAATAGCCAAAATCCTAAGCTTGGGGATGCCCCGGGAAGGCATCCCCTCTTTCGTCTTCGTTCATTGGTAACTTTACTTGGAGCTATATTTTTATTCGCTACATGATATGTGTTTTGCTTGGAGCGTCGTGTATTATATTGGTGTTTGCTTGTTAGTTACCACAATCATACTTGCTTTAACACACCTTTTTGTATAAGCCTATTTGATTATAATTTGCTAGAATACTCTATGTGCTTCACTTATATCTTTTGAGCTTGATAGTTTTTGCTCTAGTGCTTCACTTATATCTTTTAGAGCATGGTGGGGGATTAATTTTATAGAAATTGATAGTCTCTCATGCTTCACTTATATTATTTTGAGAATCTCTTAGAACAACATGGTATTTTCTATGGTTTTAATTTTGTCCTAGAATGATGAGCATCCAAGTTGGGTATAATAAAAACTATCATAGAAAGTGAATTGGATGCTATGATCAATTTGAAGCTTGATAATTGTTTTGAGATATGGAGGTAGTAATATTAAAGTCATGCTAGTTGGGTGATTATGTATTTAAAGAATGCTTGAGTTGAAGTTTGTGATTCCCGTAGTATGCACGTATGGTGAACCTCTTTGTGATGAAGTTGGAGCACAATTTTATTTGTTGATTGTCTTCCTTATGAGTGGCAGTCGGGGACGAGCGATGGTCTTTTCCTACCAATCTATCCCCCTAGGACCATGCGTGTAGTGCTTTGGTTTTTGATGACTTCTAAATTTTTACAACAAGTATATGAGTTCTTTTGATTAATGTTGAGTCCATGGATTATACGCACTCCTTTCACCCCTCCATTATTGCTAGCCTTTCTTGTATCGTGCAACTTTCGCCGATACCATATACCCACCATACTCCTTCATCAAAACAGCCACCATACCAACCTATTATGGCATTTCCATAGCCATTCCGAGATATATTTCCATGCAACTTTCCACCGTTCCGTTCATATGACACACATTACTTTTGTCATATTGCTTTTTGCATGAACATGTAGTTGACATTGTATTTGTGGCAAAGCCACCGTTCATAATTCTTTCATACATGTCACTCTTGATTCATTGCATATCCCGGTATACCGTCAGAGGCATTCATATAGAGTCATTTTTTGTTCTAAGTATCGAGTTGTAATTGTTGAGTTGTAAAAAAATAGAAGTGTGATGATCATCATTATTAGAGCATTGTCCCAGTGAGGAAAGGATGATGGAGACTATGATTCCCCCATAAGTTGGGATGAGAATCCGGACGAAATAAAAAAAATAAAAAAGAGGCCATAAAAAAAATAAAAGGCCCAAATAAAAAAATGAGAGAAAAAGAGAGAAGGGACAATGCTACTATCCTTTTACCACACTTGTGGTTCAAAGTAGCACCATGATCTTCATGATAGAGAGTCTCATATGTTTTCACTTTCATTTACTAGTGGGAATTTTTCATTATAGAACTTGGCTTGTATATTCCAATGATGGGCTTCCTCAAAATGCCCTAGGTCTTCGTGAGCAAGCAAGTTGGATGCACCCCACTAGTTTTCTTTTGTTGAGCTTTCATATATTTATAGCTCTAGTGCATCCGTTGCATGGCAATCCCTACTCACTCACATTGATATCTATTAATGGGCATCTCCATAGCCCGTTGATACGCCTAGTTGATGTGAGACTATCTTCTACTTTTTTGTCTTCTCCACAACCACCGTTCTATTCCACATATAGTGCTATGTCCATGGCTCACGCTCATGTATTGCATGAAAGTTGAAAAAGTTTGAGATTCTTAATGTATGAAACTATTGCTTGGCTCGTCATCGGGATTGTGCATGATTAAATACTTTGTGTGATGAAGATAGAGCTTAGCCAGACTATATGATTTTGTAGGGATAACTTTCTTTTGGCCATGCTATTTTGAGAAGACATGATTACTTGCTTAGTATGCTTGAAGTATTTCTATTTCTTATATGAGTATGAACTTTTATTTTGTATTACTTGGATCTGAACATTCATGCCACAATGAAAGAAAATTACATTATGAATTATGCTAGGTACCATTCCACATAAAAAATTCTCTTTTTATCATTTACCTACTCGAGGACGAGCAGGAATTAAGCTTGGGGATGCTTGATACGTCTCCAACGTATCTATAATTTTTGATTGTTCCATGCTATTATATTACCTGTTTTGGATGCTTATGGGCTTTATTATACATATTTATATAATTTTTGGGACTAACCTACTAACCGGAGGCCCAGCCCATATTGCTGTTTTTTTTGCCTATTTTAGTATTTCGAAGAAAAGGAATATCATACAGAGTCCAAACGGAATAAAACCTTCAGGAGCGTTATTTTTGGAACAAATCTAATCCGGAGAGCCTGGAGTGCATGTCAAGAAACCTCCGAGGGCCCCACGAGATAGGAGCCCCCCCCTTGTAGGGTGCGCCCCCTATCTCGTGGGCCCCTCGGGCGTCCACCGACATACTTCTTCCTCCTATATATACCTACGGACCCCGAAAACATCCAGAGGCACCACGAAACATAATTTCCACCACCGTAACCTTCTGTATCCGCGAGATCCCTTCTTGGAGCCTTCGCCGGCACTCTGCCGGAGGGGCAATCGACCACGGAGGGCCTCTACATCAACATCCTTGCCCTTCCTATGAGTTGTGAGTAGTTTACCATAGACCTACGGGTCCATAGTTATTAGCTAGATGGCTTCTGCTCTCTTTTTGGATCTCAATACAATGATCTCCCCTCTCTTGTGGAGATCTATTCGATGTAATATCTTTTTGCGGTGTGTTTGTCAAGATCCGATGAATTGTGAGTTTATGTTCAGATTTATCTATGGTTATTAATTGTATCTTCTCTGAAATCTTTTATGTATGATTGAGTTATCTTTGCAATTCTCTTCGAATTATCGGTTTGGCATGGCCTACTAGATTGATCTTTCTTGCCATGGAAGAAGTGCTTAGCTTTGGGCTCAATCTTGCGGTGTTCTTACCCAGTGACAGAAAGGGTTGCAAGACATGTATTGTATTGTTGCCATCGAGGATAACAAGATGGGGTTTATATCATATTGCATGAGTTTATCCCTCTACATCATATCATCTTTCTTAATGCGTTACTCCGTTCTTATGAACTTAATACTCTAGATGCATGCTGGATAGCGGTCAATGTGTGGAGTAATAGTAGTAGATGCAGGCAGGAGTCGGTCTACTTGTTTTGGATGTGATGCCTATATACATGATCATGCCTAGATAACGTCATAATTATTCGCTTTTCTATCAATTGCTTGACAGTAATTTGTTCACCCACCATAATACTTATGCTCCCGAGAGAAGCCTCTAGTGAAAACTATGTCCCCCAGGTCTATCTCTTATCATATTTGATTTCAATCTACTTTTATGTGCATCTTTACTTTCTTGCATCTATATCATAAAATACCAAAAATATATCTATCTTATCATACTATCTTTATTAGATCTCACTTTCGCAAGTGGCCGTGAAGGGATTGACAACCAATTTATTGCGTTGGTTGCGAGTTCTCAGTTTGTTTGTGAAGGTGCATGGGACTTTTGAGGAGACTCCTACTGGATTGATACCTTGGTTCTCAAAAACGAAGGGAAATACTTACGCTACACTTGCTGCATCACCCTCTCCTCTTCGGGGAAAACCAACGCTAGCTCAGGACGTAGCATTACGCAAGCCGAGGCCCAAACCTGGGTAAACGCCCTGTGTGCACCGAATTGGCCTCCGATCCTGCTCTCCTCTCAACCCTGCACCCCACAACCGTAGTAGGGATCCCGTTTTGATCCCATAGGTGTCATTTCCACCAACATCTTTGGCGCGCCAGGTAGGGGGAGCCAGTCGAGAGAATCTAGTTCGTGAGCTGTTTTAGTAGTTCTTCGTTGCCATGGCTTCCAAGGAAGAAGGCGACCGAGCGAGCAGCCCCGCCATCAGATGCAGCAAACGTCTGCGCGACAATGAAAAATCTAAGTCATGCAAAAACTTCGAATAATTCTTTCTGATACAAGGTTATCTTCCTCGGAGATCTCTCCTATGTACGAGAAACTTGCATGCAGTGAGGCCCTTCCGTTATCGGCAACGCTCTTGGTCTGTTTCGAGTCTGCTCAACAGATTGAGCAGCTGCGTCAAGGGCGGCAGGGTGGCCTTCCGCTATTGGTAATGCTCTCGCTCTGTCTCGAGTCCGCTCGGCAGTTCGGGCGGCCGCGCTGAGAACGGCAAGGCGGCTCGCACGGTGGCAAGCACACCCTGCCGGCCGCTAAAGGATCCGTCCTTCAAAGCGTAGCGGTTTGGGGTTACGCGCTGGCGAGCCTAACCAGTAGGCGTAGGGTAGACGTACAAAGAAAGGTTGAACAGGGAAATAACATGCATCATACTAAAAGTATTGCAGAGTCATATTACACCAATTGTTGCTGCGGTTCTAACTAAAGATATGAATTGTTTTGGTCATGAACCTGCAGCGATAGCAAGAAATGAGGCGTCTAGTCCCGACGCTGGCCCTCCAGCCTCTGGATCCCACTATTGCGGCTGATGACGGGCTCGATGAGCTCCTCGAGCACTGCGAGGTCTACGTCGCCTGACAAGCTATCCAGCGAGGCATCGAAGTCGAGGCTGGGGTTCCAGTGCGCCAGCTTGGTGAGGACCTTGGTCATGGCGCCCTGGCAAAGCATGCGGGCCTCATCGGCCAAGGAGCTTGCCTGATTGGAGTCAAGATGCTCCAGAGCCCTGAGGACACTCTCAAAAAAGATGGTCAGGCTCGCGTCGGGGCTCAGATTTGGTTCCGGGGCGTACTTCACGTCCGGCATCTTCATGTTGGCCAGTTGCTCGGTAATTCTGTTGGCAACGGCGACAAGGCGACCGATCCAACGCTCGTCACCATCAACCCGGTCTTTGAGATTGGTGGCCACATTCGCTCGGAGCTACTCCTCCTCCGCCAGCCGCTGGGTCAGGGTCCCCTCCCAGGTTTTTTCCTCCTCGAGCACCCCCTCAAGGCCTTCCAGCTTAAGCTTCAGGTCCTTGATGGTGTCGTTGGCGGTGGAAAGCTGCTCAGCTCTGCTAAGGACCTCAGATTGTGCGTCGACTAGGGCCTTGTTGAGCGTGTTCTTTTTCGAGGACAGCTCCAGGGTTTGCTTTGCCAGGCCATCCCACTCCGTCTCCAACTCCTTCACCTTGTTACCATGGGCCAGGGCCTGGGCATCGAGTGCTTCCTTGTGCTTATGCTCCAACTCTTGGTCCGCGCTGCGGCAAGCTTCTCAACCTCCTCATCCTTTCCATGGAGTTTGGCGGCAAGCGCCGCCTTGCGCGCGGCAAGATCCTCCTCATAGGAGTTCAGTGTGGCCTCGTGTTGATGTCGGATGGCCTCGTCCTTGTCGGCCCGCGCCTTCGCCATCTCCTGGGCCTTCTTGATGTCAGACTGCTTGAAGATGAGCTCTTGTTTGCGCTCGGCCAGCTGCTCCTGGGCGGCCTTTAGCACTTCATGGGCCTGGTGGAACCAGGCCTGCGCCTCAGCGACATGCTTCTCAAGGTCAGCCTCCGTCTTGTTCAACACCGCCTCCTTGGTCCTCGCTTGGTCCAGACGGGCGCAGTGGAGCGCCTGGAGCTTGTTGAAGTTGGTACTTATGTCCTAGAGGAGCCGCTCCACTTGGGAGCCGCCACCAGAGCTCGGCTCGTCAACAACCTCGAGCCCGGCGGCGGCAAGCACTTCTTCATCAAAAATTCCCCCCTTGGCGGGTGCTCCGGTGCTCGCCGTGCCTGGAAGGCAGACGAATAAGTTGTCACCCACCTTCAGGTACCTGCCTGAGCCGGAGGCAGCGGAGGAGGAGGGTTGATCATCGACCACCTCCTCCTCGGCACCGGCACTCCTGCCGGCTTCCCTGGCAGGCCCCTTGTCGGCCTCCTCCTTGGCAGCAGCGCCCCTGCCGGCCTCTCCGATAGGCCCCTTGCCGTCGTCCTCAGCGGGCCCTTTGCCGGCCTCCTCAGCGGTGGCCTTGCCGGACTCCTCGGCAGACCTCGCGACAGTTTCCTCCGCATCCTTGGCGGCATCATCGGAGGCGATCTTGGTGGCCTCGGCCGCCGCATCCTTGGCGATCTCCTCGATGGTGGTGTCGGTGGTCCCCTGGTCAGCCAAAGGAGCACCTGGATACCAGCATGGAGGGTGAGGCAGAGCCAAACCAAAAAGAATAAGAAAGAGAGCAGAAGAAAATGGCAAAAACAGGGGATGGATGGGCTCACCTGTGCCGGGCTGGGGAGAGGTGGTTCTCTCCCCACCAACTTCCGGTGCCGTGGTGGACCCGCTAGCACCTAGGTTCACTTCCTCTTCCTCTGTGTGCATGGGCTCGGCGCTTGGCGCCCTTGTCGGGGACGCCCCACGGGGCAGTGTGGTTGATGGAGGCGGCGTGTTGGAGGTGGCCCCCAGTGGGTCCTCCTGCTACCGTCCTTCTCCTGCGGCCACGGAAAGGTCAATGCCAAAAATATCACCCTTCCCAGCGCATGTTGACAAGGAATAAATGGAAAACTTACGCTGGGGGCTGAGATGGGGGCTGCACCGTGGGCTGCCGTCATCTGGGCTGCTCTCCACCACCAGCGGTGCGCCTGGAGTGCCTGCTGAGGGCTGGCTGCTTGCCAATGCCTTGGCCCTCTTCCTCACCCGATTGGCCAATGTCTCCATGTCTCTGCCAAGACAAAACAAGTCAAGATAAGCAAACAACTCTGCTGGGAAAGACGGGGATGACGGGGATAGGATGCTCACTCCTCCTCCATCTCCTCGTCTATTGCCTTCCTTTTCCTCCTCGGGCCGAGGGACGAGAAGTCAAAGGCGATGTTCGTGTCCGCGCTTGCCGGGGGAAGAGAAGGCGATGGAGTCCGGTAGCATTTGGACGAAGAAGAGGCGGTCGTCGTATTTTTTGCCACCGTGGCTCTCTTCTTCGCCTCTGCGGCCCGCGTCACGCGCGCGGCTCCCATCGGAGCCACCTGCCGTGGCTCGCCCCTGCCTCGTTGGACCGGCTCGCTAGAGCTGGCCCGGTGCAGGGTGCGTCTTTTCTTCGTGGCCGCGGGGTTGACGGCCTTGGCCACCTCCTTGGATGATTCTCTAACCACATCAGGAGGGGCCTCGACGCTGCCACCGCCCGCCCCTTGGGCGGCCTCCACCCACTGGGCTAGTTCTTTTTCCTCTACGGCCGCGGCGACCTCGTTCTCCACCCCACCAGCGTCGCCAGCCATCCTGGCGAGCTCCGCCTCCGCCGCCCTATAGGCGATGTAGTTCAGCTCCTCCTCGGTGGTGTCCTGGATGACCACTGGCTCATCATGAGCAAGTTCTTCGACGAGGTTGTCGAAGAAATTCTACACCTGCTGTGCCGTGGGCTGGACCCAGTTTGGGTCAAGACTGTGCGCGTTGAAGACTGGCATCATGGTGAGGATTTCAGCCTGTCGGGGGTTGTTGCTCAGCGGGACCACACCCCGCGGCAGCCTGAACAGGGGCCCTTTGACGACCTTGCCGGACTTCGCCACCCTGCCGGTCCTCTCCACCCTGCCATCGGCGAACATGTCGAGCTGGAAGAGCCTCCGGCAGAACCAGGAGTGCCCCAGCACCATGAGGTTCTTCTGCAGGCCGGTGCGGAGCCTCATGATGTCGGCCGCATTCCTGAAGTCCCAGGCCGGCCTCCCCTTCTTGTGCAGTGGGGAAATTCGGCGGCAGATGAAATCTGCCACGATCATCTCCAGGGCGAGCCCGGCCTCCATGAGGCGGCAGATCCTGGTGGTGGCAATCGAGAATTTCTTGTCGTTGGCGCCGAGGTCGCTCCAGTCTGCGCCGTGGGGTAGCGGCTCCCGACGAACTCTCTGGCAGAACTCCGGCGGGTCCTCCTTGATGATCCAGCACCATCGGCCCCGCCATTCTTCCCACCTCTCCTTCGTGGCGTCATCTGGGTACGTGCCCCTTTCCTGGACCCTCAGGATCCAGGCGACGGTTCCAGAAAGGGCGCCCCCGGGCTGGACGCGGGGGAGAAATAATGGCGGAAAAGCACCGTGCGGGGAACTACCCCGGCGAAACCCTCACAGAGATGGGCAAAGCACGCCAAGTATGCCACCGTGTTCGGCGTTAGCTCCAGCAGGTTGAAGCCGAAAGTGCGCATGCTACCATTGAAGAAATCAGAAAAAGGGGGGCAGAGCCCATATAGAAGAAGTCAACAAAAAATGGATACCATTTTGGGCCGCCTTTGTCGCAATCCGCGGGGAGAGCGCGTGTGGCAGGATGCGCTGACGTCGCCGCCCCCCACAAGGGCTTGAAGTAGTCCATGAGCTCGAAGGCATCGACCGACGACGGGACGAAGTAGGCGGACTGTGCCTGCCGCACCGCCGCCTCGCTCTCCGGCATCTCTTTCTCCTTCGTATTCTTGGTTGCGCCCTTGCCCTTGCCAGATTTAGGCGCCATGGCGGCTGGGGACAAGGCAAAGGGCCGAGGGCAATGGGAGGAGCGACGGAAGTGAGTAGGAGCTTGAGGAAGAAGAAGACAAGGGCGGTGATGCCAAGATTGGGGAAAAGCAGAGGGTAAATGAGCCGCGCGCCCGCGATTATTCCTTTTTATGGGGAAGGTGCGGGACGCCTCTTTACCATTAATTGCGACATGACACATGCCTGCAGCAACCGCTCCATGCATGCCCCCCACGTCACGCACAACCCCCACATCACGCATTGAACGCGGGTCATGGGGAAGCGCATCGGGTGAAAAGTTACTGCAGTGGAAAAACCGCCCTGCCTGCCCATGCACTGTTTTTGGGCCTAGCCCAACAAACGCGTCGCGCTTATGTGTGGCCCAGGCCCGGGGGCTCCTGTCGGTGTACTAAAGTAGGGGCACTACTTTGTACCCCTTACTAAGTGCACGGGCAGTCGAAGCCGCGTGGCCACGACCACACTAAGCTGGGCAAGGGGAAGGGCCGAAGCTGCAGAAGCAATCAACACAGCGCCAAGACCAGAAGATCAAGAGGGAAAGACGATTCTCCCCGGCAAGAGCCTTGCCGAGAAAGGATCCGCGGCCCCGACAAGAGTCTTTCCGGGGCAACTCGCCTAACCCCACACCAGCAGGATGCGCCACCCTTGAGCCCAAGTTCCCCCAACATCATTGGAACCAGGGCTCGGGGGGGCACTTCTGTGGTGGCATGTAGATCTTTGTGAAGAATAGAGATACTCCAAATCACAGAAGGAATAGAAGGCGACGAACCTCGGCAAGATCCTTGCCAAAGAGGCGCACAAGACCTCCGGCATCATCCTTGCCGGGGAAGACTACGACGTCGCGGTAAGACCCTTGCCGGGGCCCCGGCAAGGCCCTTGCCGAGGGCATCTATGACATCTACGCCAGGCCTGCGCCTGCAATGGTCCCACCCCCATTCCCTATGCAGCTGTCAGCCCACCAGCTGGGCAGGCACCCGCGTGTCAACAGGGGGCTCCTGGGCCAACTCAGCGCATGCCTACATGGTGGCATGCAAATCTTCGTGAAGGCTCTACCACCGCACCATCTCAGCTGCCTGCCAGCCTACATGGTGCCACCTTAGCTTCCTGCTAGTCTACATGGCACCACATGCCTTGCTGACTCGGGCGCGTGTCGAAGCAGGGTGGAGCGGCAGCAGACGGGACGTGGGTTCGCATTTAATGCACCTTGTCCCATATGACTATCGATAGGCTTAAACACAGTACCCCGATGCCACCTCCCGGTGCCACTATGGCGATCCTGTTGCCTATAAAAGGAGGCCCAAAGCATCCAGGGGAAGGATTTGGATCCTCGAACAAGTTACGCTCTTTGTAGCTAGCTCAAGAACAACAAGAACATCCAAATAGAGATTCTAGGCAGGAGTAGGGTATTACGCAAGCCGCGGCCCGAACCTGGGTAAACGCCCCGTGCGCACTGAATTGGCCTCTGATCCTGCTCTTCTCTCAACCACGTGCCCTGCAACCGTAGTAGGGATCCTGTTTGATCCCATAGGTGTCATTTCCACTGACACAATGATTTTTCACTTCACTCTGAAATTCTTTGAACTTTTCAAATGCTTCATACTTATGCTTCATTAAGTAGATATAGCCATATCTGCTCAAATCATCTGTCAAGGTAAGAAAGTAACGATACCCTCCACGAGCCTCAACACTCATTGGAACGCATACATCTGTATGTATTATTTCCAATAAACCGGTAGGTCGTTCCATTGTTCCGGAGAACGGAGTTTTAGTCATCTTGCCCATGAGGCACGGTTCAAGCACCAAGTGATTCCAAAAGTCCATCAGCATGGAGTTTCTTCATGCGGTTTACACCGATTTGACCCAAATGGCAGTGCCACAAATAAGTTGCAGTATCATTATCAACTTTGCATCTTTTGGCTTCAATATTATGAACATGTGTATCATCACGATCGAGATTCAACAAAAATAGACCACTTAGTACGGGTGCATGACCATAAAAGATATTACTCATATAAATAGAAAACCATTATTCTCTGATTTAAATGAATAACCGTCTCACATCAAACAAGATCCAGATATAATGTTCATGCTCAACGCTGGCACCAAATAACAATCATTCTGGTCTAAGACTAATCCCGAAGGTAGATGTAGAGGTAGCATGCCGACGGCGATCACATCGACCTTGGAACCATTTCCCACGCGCATCACCTCATCCTTAGCCAATCTTTGTTTAATCTGTAGCCCCTATTTCGAGTTGCAAATATGAGCAACAGAACCAGTATCAAATACCCAGGCGCTACTATGAGCATTAGTAAGGTACACATCAATAGCATGTATATCGAATATACATTTTACTTTGCCATCCTTCTTAGCCGCCAAATACTTGGGGCAGTTCCGCTTCCAGTGACCAGTGCCTTTGCAGTAGAAGCACTCAGTTTCAGGCTTAGGTCCAGACTTGCGTTTCTTCTCCTGAGCAGTAACTTTCTTGTCGTTCTTCTTGAAGTTCCTCTTCTTCCCTTTGCCCTTTTTCTTGAAACTAGTGGTCTTGTTGACCATCAACAATTGATGTTGCTTCTTGATTTCTACCTTCGCAGCTTTTAGCATCACGAATAGTGCGGGAATAGTCTCGTTCATCCCTTGCATATTATAGTTCATCACGAAGCCTTTATAGCTCGGTGGTAGTGATTGAAGAACTCTGTCAATGACACTATCATTAGGAAGATTAATTTCCAGCTGAGTCAACTGGTTATGGTACCCAGACATTCTGAGTATGTGTTCACTGACAAAACTATTCTCCTCCATTTTGCAGCCGTAGAACTTGTTGGAGACTTCATATCTCTCAACTCGGGCATTTGCTTGAAATATTAACTTCAACTGTTGGAACATCTCATATGCTTCATGACGTTCAAGACGTCTTTGAAGTCCTGATTCTAAGCCGTAAAGCATGGCACACTGAACTATCGAGTAGTCATCAACTTTGCTCTGCCAGACATTCTTAACGTCATCAGTAGCTTTGCAGCAGGCCTAGCACCTAGCGGTGCTTCCAAGACGTAATTCTTCTGTGCAGCAATGAGGATAATCCTCAAGTTACGAACCCAGTCCGTGTAATTGCTGCCATCATCTTTCAACTTGGCTTTCTCTAGGAACACATTAAAATTTAAAGAAACGGTAGCATGGGCCATTGATCTACAATAACATAGACATGCAAAATAACTATCGGGACTAAGTTCATGATAAATTAAAGTTCAATTAATCATATTACTTAAGAACCCCACTTAGACAGACATCCCTCTAGTCATCTAAATGATCATGTGATCCAAATCAACCAAACCATGTCCGATCATCATGTGAGATGGAGTAGCTTTCAATGGTGAACATCACGATGTTGATCATATCTATAATACGATTCACGTTTGACCTTTCAGTCTTAGTGTTTTGAGGCCATATCTACATATGCTAGGCTCGTAAAGTTTAACCCGAGTATTCTGCGTGTGCAAAGCCGGCTTGCACCCATTGTATGTGAACTTAGAGCTGATCACACCCGATCATCACGTGGTGTCTCGGCACGACGAACTATAGCAATGGTGCATACTCAGGGAGAACACTTATACCTAGAAATTTAGTAAGGGTTCATCTTATAATTCTACCTCCGTACTAAGCAAAATAAGATGCATAAAAGATAAACATCACATGTAATCAAAATATGTGACATGATATGGCCATCGTCATATTGTGCTCATGATCTCCATTACCAAAGCATCGTCATGATCTCCATCGCCACCGGCGCGACACCTTGATCTCCATCGTAGCATCGTTATCGTCTCGCCAACTATTGTTACTACGACTATCACTACCGCTTAGTGATAAAGTAAAAAAATTACATGGCGATTGCATTGCATACAATAAAGCGACAACCATATGGCTCCCGCTAGTTGCCGATAACTCTGTTACAAAACATGATCATCTCATACAACAATTTATATCACATCATGTCTTGACCATATCACAACACAGCAAGCCTTGCAAAAACAAGTTAGAAGTCCTCTACTTTGTTGTTGCAACTTTTACGTAGCTGCTAGGGGCTTCTAGCAAGAACCGTTCTTACCTATGCATCAAAAAACCACAATGATTTTCGTCAAGTGTGTTGTTTTAACCTTCAACAAGGACTGGCCGTAGTCAAACTCGATTCAAGTAAAGTTGGAGAAATAGACACCCGCCAGCCACCTATGTGCAAAAGCACATCGGTAGAACCAGTCTCATGAACGCGGTCATGTAATGTCGGTCCAGGCCGCTTCATCCAACAATACTGCCGAATCAAATTAAACGTTGGTGGTAAGCAGTATGACTATTATCTCCCACAACTCTTTGTGTTCTACTCGTGCATATAACTATTGGGGAACGTGGTAATTTCAAAAAAAATCCTACGATCACACAAGATCTATCTAGGTGATGCATAGAAATGAGAGGGGAGAGTGTGTCCACGTACCCTCGTAGACCGAAAGAGGAAGCGTTTAATTAATGCGGCCGATGTAGTCGAACGTCTTCACGATCCAACCGATCCAAGCACCGAACGTACGACACCTCTGCGTTCAGCACACGTTCAGCTCGGGGACGTCCCTCGTACTCTTGATCCAGTTGAGGTCAAGGGAGAGTTTCATTAGCACGACGGTGTGGTGAAGGTGATAATGGAGTTACCGGCGCAGGGCTTCGCCTAAGCACTAGGACGATATGACCGAGGTGTGTAACTGTGGAGGGGGGCACCGCACACGGCTAAACAATTGTCAACTTCTGTGTTCTAGGGTGCCCTCGTGCCCCATATATAAAGGAGCAAGGGGGAGGCCGCTCAGCCCCTGTAGGGCACGCCCCAAGTAGGATTCCTACTAGGAATCCTATTCCTAGTAGGTTTCCAACTTGGGGAAGGGACGGGGGAGGAAGGAGAGGGAGAGAGGGAAGGCAAGGGGGGCGTCGCCCCCCTTCCTTGTCCTATTCGGACTCAAGGGGAGGGGGCGCGCGTCCTGCCCTCACCGGCCCTTCGCTCTCTCCACTAGGGCCCATCGAGGCACATTAGTTCCCCGGGGGGTTCCGGCAACCCTCCGGCACTCCGGTTTTATCCGAAACTTCTCCGGAACACTCCCAGTGTCCGAATATAGTCATCCAATATTTCAACCTATATGTCTCGACCATTTCGAGACTCCTTGTCATGTCCGTGATCACATCCGGGACTCCGAACAATCTTCGGTACAACATATCACATAAACTCATAATACCAATCGTCATCGAACGTTAAGCATGCATGTGGACCCTACGGGTTCGAGAACTATGTAAACATGCCCGAGACACATCTCCGGTCAATAACCAACAACGGAACCTGGATGCTTATATTGATTCCTACATATTCTACGAAGATCTTTATCGGTCAAACCTCATAACAACATACGTTGTTCCCTTTATCCTCGGTATGTTACTTGCCCGAGATTCGACCGTCGGTATCTCAATACCTAGTTCAATCTCGTTACCGACAAGTCTCTTTACTCGTTCCGTAATACTTCATCCCGCAACTAACTCATTAGTCACAATGCTTGCAAGGCTTATAGTGATGAGTATTACCGAGAGGGCCCAAAGATATCTCTTCGAAACACGGGGTGACAAATCCTAATCTCGATCTATGCCAACCCAACAAACACCTTTGGAGACACCTGTAGAGCACCTTTATAATCACCCTTATACGTTGTGAAGTTTGGTAGCACACAAAGTGTTCCTCCGGTATTCGGGAGTTGCATAATCTCATAGTCTGAGGAACTTGTATAAGTCATGAAGAAAGCAGTAGCAATGAAACTAACATGATCATAATGCTAAGCTAACGGATGGGTCATGTCCATCACATCATTCTCCTAATGATGTGACCCCGTTCATCAAATGACAACACATGTCTATGGTTAGGAAACATAACCATCTTTGATTAACGAGCTAGTCAAGCAGAGGCATACTAGGGATTATGCCTTTTGTCTATGTATTCACACATGTACTAGGTTTCCAGTTAATACAATTCTAGCATGAATAATAAACATTTATCATGATTTAAGGAAATAAATAATAACTTTATTATTGCCTCTAGGGCATATTTCCTTCAGTCTCCCACTTGCACTAGAGTCAATAATCTAGATTACATAGTAATGATTCTAACACCCATGGAGCTTTGGTGCTGATCTGTTTTGCTCGTGGAAGAGGCTTAGTTAACAGGTCTGCAACATTCAGATCCGTGTATATCTTGCAAATCTCTATGTCTCCTTCTGACACTTTATAGTGGATGGAATTGAAGCGTCTCTTGGTGTGCTTGGTTCTGTTGTGCAATCTGGATTCCTTTGCCAAGGCAATTGCACCAATATTGTCACAAAAGATTTTCATTGGACCCGATGCACTAGGTATGACACCTAGATCGGATATGAACTCCTTCATCCAAACTGCTTCATTCGCTGCTTCCGAAGCAGCAATGTACTCCACTTGACACGTAGATCCCGCCACGACGCTCTGCTTGGAACTGCACCAACTGACAGCTCCTCCATTCAATAAAAATATGTATCCGGTTTGCGATATAGAGTCATCCGGATCAGTGTCAAAGCTTGCATCGACGTAACCGTTTAGGATGAGCTCTTTTTCACCTCCATAAATGAGAAACATATTCTTAGTCCTTTTCAGGTATTTCAGGATGTTCTTTACCATTTTCCAGTGCTCCACTCCGGGATTACTTTAGTACCTCCCTGCTATGGTTATAGCAAGACATACATCAGGTCTGGTACACAACATTGCATACATGATAGAACCTATGGCTGAAGCATAGGGAATGACTTTCATTTTCTCTCTATCTTCTGCGGTGGTCGGGCTTTGAGTTCGACTCAACTTCACACCTTGTAACACAGGAAAGAACCCTTTCTTTGACTAACCCATTTTGAACTTCTTCAAAACTTTATCAAGGTATGTGCTTTATGAAAGTCCAATTAAGCGTCTTGATCCATTTTGAACTTCGCCGATGGAACCGTACTACACCCATCGTATTACATTCTTTGCGCTACAACGACGGCGTACAATGCATTTACGATCTACCGAAAATCCTTAGGTTCTTACCATCTAAAAGGTTCTCAATTGTGAACCAACTTATGATTGGATGGTTATAGGGACTATGGTATCCCCAGCCCACCAAGTTTAAATTCTGATGCCTACATTTATTTCTGGATTTATTTCAGGATTTCCGGTGATGCGCATTCAGTGAGAGGAGATTTTTCCATTGATGACGAGGTGCCTACGCTGACTTCATAAATTTCAAGTTGATATGCCAATCCAGTCTTTCGGAGGTGCTCATAGGGGTGGGGTGTGCGTTTGTGCTTTCATAGGGGTGAGTGTATGCGCGTATATATGAGCGCTTGCGTCTGTACAGTATTAAAAAAAGTTCTCAATTTATGGTAAGCCAACCTGTAAATAGACAAGGAATATTGCGTATTTGCCATGGTAATGCTTCCTGATGAAATTCATTAAAATGAAAAGGATCCAATTCCTAGAGGCAACGACACAACAAACAATAGTGTTTTTGTACCATGCCACCGGAAAAATATCAGGTAGGCCAGCCTTTCTTTTTTTGCAAAATAGGTAGACCAACCCAGTGTCACGAGTCGCGAGGTCGCACGACCTACTTATTAGCTACACGGTTTATCATGGTAATTTTGGTTTAAGTATTCTATAAGTTCGGGTAATGCAACCACAGACCTCTTGTGTACATTGACTGATAGCCATTGCAATCAGAGGTGATATCACCATGAAGTTCAGGCTGGAGGTTTTATTTTTTGCGTGCAATATGTAGCTGATAATCCTAGCGGGATATTGTCGACACTATGAAGCAGGTCCTGAAGGTTTATGTAGTTTCCAGTCCATGTAAATGGCACCGTTCACTGTCCGGCACATGAGCATCACAGCTTATACCGGATTGGAAGCCGACATATTCAGATTAGTTCTTTTCAGGTTGCGATCGGTGATACCGCCACTTGCTTCTTCATCATTGCTAGTTCATGGACAAGGTAGTTCACAAAGATCATCAGATTTCTCCCAGGCTGCCTCTTATTGAGTGTCCTCAGTGCCTTTGCTATAAAATAAAAAAATGCAAGTGCTTTCGCATGTGGACAATGTAATTCTGGCACGTGATACGTCTCCAACGTATCTATAATTTTTTATTATTCCAAGCTATTATATGTCACATCCCTAGTTCTGATCTGCTCTGGGTTAGTTAGTCTTGTGTTGCATCATGTTTAAATTTCTTTTAAACCTGAAATGGGGATTGCTCAAACCCTAGCACCAGATCAAATCAACTAGGTTCAAATAAAGATATTCTCAATGAACCCAAAATGCCCTTCAGAAAAGTTCATCATTTTTGCATTGGTCTAGAACCTCTCCCAAAAATGGTGCACATTTTTCTAGGTAATTCTGGATTTTTGAATTAAATCATATGGTATTTGCATTTGGGCATTTAATTGCTAAATAATATTTTAAGTGCTCAAATAATCACAAACTAAAATGTTTGCTGTTGGAAATATTCCAAACAGTGACATTGAGCAGTTTCATGATTTTTGGAAATGCCCTGGCATTTTTATTTAAGACAAACACAATTACAAAAAATAGAAAATGAAAATAAAGAGAGAGAGAGAGAGTTAGTACCTGGGCCACTTACCTGGCAGCCCAGCTGTTCTGGCCCAGCAGGCCGGCCAAGCTGACTGGCCAGCGCCAGTCGTCCCCTTCCTCGCGCCAGGAGGACAGGGGCACGCGCCCGGGGCGCGCGGCCACGCGCCCCGGCCACCTCCTCCCTTCCTGCCTGCCTGGCTCCTCCCCGGTGCTCCTAGACGACGCCACGCACCCCCTGGAACCCCCTCATTCACTCTCTCGTCCCCATCCCCTCCTCTGGCTCCCTCTCTCTCCCACCGAGCGGAGCTCGTCGCCGCCGCTTGCTGCTGCCGCCGCCACCGCCTCCCCCTTGCTTCTCCGACGTGCCCGAGAGCTCCACCTCCGCCTTCTATGCCTCCTCGATGAGCAAAGCAACCGGGGACGCGCCGTATCGCCGCCATCGACATCATCTTCAACCTCGGTCACCGCCGATCGCCGTCACCGATACGTCGTCCACAACACGTCCCCGAGCCCAATGAGACTGCCGACGAACTCGCTGTGAGCTCCACTCCGTTTCCTCTCCTTCGTTTTGCTTGTTCCCGTGCCGTAGCACCCTCGCCCACATTCTCGAGCACCGCCGTCCGCCATGACCGCGTAGCTCTCCTGACCCGAGCCCTCTGCTCGAACCCGTGGCACCAGCGTGCTTCTGGTGGCCCGCGGATGCCACCTAGCCCATCAGCTTCTCCCCTAGCGCACCGCAGCCTCGTTCCCGAGTGTGCCCGAACTCCGGCCGCCGCGGATGACCTCACCGTGCCCAAGTCCAGCCACCTCGCGCCCTCCCCCTGCCACCGTTGGATGTGCACGAGCCCCAGCTCCTCGTAGATGGGCTCGGCCATTGATTTGATCGCTGGAGCCGTCGTCCCGATCATCGCCACCGTGTCTATGTGCTCGCCGGCGTTGAACTCCGGTGAGATGACATGGCCTATCATTAGCAGTTAACAGCCCCGCTAATTAACCATCAGAATCAATGACAGTGGGCCCCATCGAGCTAATTATTTTTAGTTAGGGTTTAATTAGCCACATATTTAGCACTGTTACAATGACAGGTAGGCCCCACAAGTCACATTTGACTTTGGTCAATGCTGACGTCACCCTGACATAGTGCTGACGCAGTAAATCCTTTTCTGGATTTATTCTAATTCGAAATAACCAGGAAATTCCAGAAAATGTTCAAAATTTCTAAAAATCATAGAAAATCAACCGTAACTCCAAATGAAATAAATTATATATGAAAAATGATCAGAAAAATCCAATCTATCCATCTGCACCATTTTCATGCATGTTAGAACAACTTATAGCTGCTGTTTAGGACAATTCAATTAAATGGCATTTGAATTTCACATATGGAGTGTGGATTTGAACTTAGGGTTCAAACCAACTTCATTTAACTTTGTTGCTAGCTGCATTAGCTCAAAACACCAGCATGTTGCCATGTCATGATCATGCATCATAATGTGCATTGCATTGATTGTATTTCTTCTCTGTTGCCGGTATTTGTCCCCTCTCGATAGACGCATTTCGACGATGTGATCAATGACACCAATGAAGAATTATAGTACCTTCAGAAGTGCCAGGCAAGCAAAACCCCCTTGTTCATTCCGATACAATCCCACTCTCTCGCTCCTGCTCTCTTTTACTGCATTAGAACAACACCGATTCAACTGTTACTGCTGTGGTAGTTGAACCCCTTTATCCTTTGCATGACCTGTCATTGCCACAGTAAATAGATGAAACCCACTAGCATGAGTAGGAGTTGTTTGAGCCCTGATGTGCCAACTCATTCATGCTTGTTTGTCATGCCTGCAACTGCTTAGAGTTGAGTCAGGTCTGATTCATCGGGGATGAATTGGAGGTGTGTAAACATGTCCTACTGTGTGTGAACTAAGTGTGTGAACACGACTTGGTAAAGGTAGCGGTGAGAGGCCATGTAGGAGTACATGGTGGGTTGTCTCATTGCAGCTGTCCTCACGAACTGAGTTCTGTGTTTGTGATCCATGAACAGCTAGTACCACACATTGGGATCCTTAATTGACTCTCTCAACTTATTAATCAACATGATCTTTGTCCAGGAGTTGCAACTAGTTTCTGGTGTTTGTAGGTAGTGTTAGTAGTTTACCAAGTGGCACCCGGTACAGGTGCGCTTGGGACAGACTAGGCACAGTGGCACGGTGTACCAAGTGGCACCCGGATGGTGGGCTTGGGAACCCTGCTCACATTGTTTGGGGCCGTGAGCGACACCCCGGCCGGATCTCCTTGCGGATGGAGCCCGAATAGGCGATAAACCTGGACGAGAGACTTGTGTGGTTAGTCAGGTCGTGGCCGACACCCTCGCTGGGCTTCCGCTTGAAGGTTGCCGAGTACATGTCGTGTAAACGGCGGTAAGTGGTGAGAGCGTGTGTGAAGAAGTACACCCCTGCAGGGTTAATATGATCTATTCGAATAGCTGTGTCCACGGTAAAGGACTTCTGGGTTGCCTGTACAGTTCATAGACAAGTGAAAGTGGATACTCTAAAATGCGCAAGATAAGTGTGAGTGCTATGAATGGCGTTCTCGTAGGGAGACGGGAGCGGATCCATAGTGGTGTATTGATATGGTGAATATGTGGACTCGTGTGCGCCACCTCAAAAGAGTTACTTGCAGTCGTAGTTCAGGATAGCCACCGAGTCAAAGCTGGCTTGCTGCAGTTAAACCCCACCATCCCCTTTGTTGATAATGATGCATATGTAGTTAGTTATGATGTAAGTCTTGCTGGGTACATTTGTACTCACGTTGCTTAATTTATATTTTTTGCAGAGAGACTTCAGTCTCGCTAGTAGTTCCGCGTGGACTTCGACATTTAGCTTGTTACCTCAGCTACGATCTTGTGCCCTCGGCAGGATCTGGTAGATAGTCAGGCTTCTCAGCCTTTTTCATTTGTAGATGTCTGTACTCAGACATGTTAAGCTTGCGCTTGTGCTTTGACTTGTGTGCTCTGAATGCTGGGTCATGAGACCCATGTTTGTAATATCTCGCTCCTCGGAGCCTATTGAATAAAATACTTGAGTTGTAGAGTCATGTTGTGATGCCATGTTGTATTTGCACATATCGAGCATATTGTGTGTATGTTATTGAAATGCTTGGTATGTGTGGGATCTGACTATCTAGTTGTTTATCCTTAGTAGCCTCTCTTACCGGGAAATGTCTCCTAGTGTTTCCACTGAGCCATGTAGCTTGCTACTGCTCCGGAACACTTAGGCTGGCCAGCATGTGTCCTTCTTCGTTCCTGTGTCTGTCCCCTCGGGGAAATGTCACGCGCTGAATTCCAGAGTCCTCTTAGCCTGCTAAAGCCCGGTTCACCGGAGTCCTGCTAGCCCAGTGCTACAACCTGGATTCACTCGCTGATGACCGACACGTTCGTTGTTGGGTCATGTATGCCTGTCCCTGTAAGTTAGTGCCACTTTGGGTTCACGACTAGCCATGTCAGCCCGGGTTCTTTGTCATATGGATGCTAGCGGCACTATCTTATACGTGAGCCAAAATGCGCAAACTGTCCCGGGCCAGGTAAGGTGGCACCCGTGGGAATACCGTGCGTGAGGCCGCAAAGTGATATGATGTGTTACATGCTAGATCGGTGTGACTTAGGATCGGGGTCCTGACAGCTTTGGTATCAGAGCTTGACTGCCTGTAGGTTTACCAAGCCAAACTGGTCGAAGTCGAGTCCAGAAATTTCTTAGTTATATAAGGGAATTGATTGTGGGATGGAACGTAAGGCTCTTTTTACTCCTTATACCTGATGCCCTCTGATCCGAGTCATCTTATCTTTCCTACGGGGTTAAGGAACTAGGCTTCTCATCTTTCTATTAGGATCACGTGTTACTAATTCGTAGACTTGTAAGATTGTTGGATTTAAGCCCAGTTCAGTTTCTAATGCCCCTGTGTGTTCATAGTTGGTCTCGGAACCTTGATATTGTGCTTCTGAGTGGTTAAGCCACCATTTTTGTAGCATGTCTCAAATTCTTTTGAGCATTTACAGCCGTTATGTTGTCCGAGTCATCCCAGGTTTCTAAATAGTCTGATGCATTTTCAAATCCCTTCTTCCCGTTCCCGATGTTCTTTGGGCCAGGTTAACCACACTAATCAGTGAGTTGAGATCCTCTATTGCCTCGACATATATGTTGGAGTTATTATTATGACCCTAGGTGTCCTAGGGGATCATCTAGTAATCTAGCCATGTTCGTGTTCCCAGTGTGATGATTCTGACCATCATTCTCGAAAGCATCCTGTGATGCCATTTAGTTAGTAGGTATTCTATTTCCGGGTTCTGAACCCGAAACTCACCCTACTCACTTCATGTTGATAGTGTTTGCTCGTTCCTTTAGGTTATTAGTAACCTTTGTGATAGTCCTCGAGGCTCGTGGTATTTCCTTCTTCCAAATACTATGAACCACTTATGGCAGAAGTTCTTTGAACCAAGGATCACAACCAAAGTGATCTCGATGAGTTCTCCATTCTATATTGTGACCCTGCCAGTCCTACCTTTTCTGCATGGGTTATCCGGAAGAAATGTTGAGCTTTGCTCGACATACTAATCTATGCATCCACAACTCAGAAAGTATATGTTCCTTGAGTTGTTACTCATCATTTGTATTCCGACCATTGGCTATCAATCAATAGTCTAGAGTATCTGTGCATTTGTTCGTCGGTGCCTATCATTCTTGTGGTCCGTCAAGCCATTCTAGTTCAGAATGACTAGGAGAAACAAACTCCCGTACCTCATCCATTTCTAGGATTGGGTCAAAGCAGTTGTATTCCGCAGATCAAATGCAATCAAGCTTTTGGTTTGTCCCACCTTGGAGTGTTACCCTCTTTATGTCAAGAAAGTCATAGGAATTTCACATCATCTTATGAATTCTTGGTGCAGTGATACTTCTCGCCATCATTATTCATTCCTCGGTCCCCATGTTGTTGAACCGGAATGCCGACAAGTGAATCGTGATGTGTGAAATCTATACTGCTAGCAACCCCGTTGCTTGGTAGTTAAAGGACAATAATTTCATTCTTAGCGTATTCGTTCTTGAATCATCATTCTAAGATAGATCATGCTACCTAGTCCTTATTTCCGGTGCACCTTTCGATCAATGAGTTGGGGCTATGCCAATCCCTTGCTTATTTGATCATCTTGTCTTGCCCTGAAAAGCAAGATTGTTATCGAGCTTAATAGCATATCGGTGGTTCATGATTTTTCGATTATCTTCTCGGAAGTATCACCAGGTTGTCACCTGACTGCTATGTTGAGCTCGTGACCAAGTTGGTTTTCGAAACCACCATTTCTCCAGGAATCCGTGTCGGATACCCCTGAGCTAGTTGGTTAAGCTAAACGACAACTTGGAGAGTTGGAAGATAAAAGCTTACCTAACTTAGTTCGTTTCAAAGGGATATCCTGGTGTTGGTGTGTTTTGAAGAAAGATGATATCTTCATTGGTTGATCCTCATGGTCAATTGCTGGATCTATTATCTTATCCAATCTTTGATTTGGGTATGGGCTATCGTCAAATCAAATCAGAACCAACGATATTCATAATGTTGTCTTACTCGTGGTTTTTCCTTGAGCATACACCATTATATTCTTTGGTCTGACCAATGCTATCACCGTGTTCACTTAACTATGGAATTCCTTTTAAAAGGAAACCCGGATGAATTGTTGTTAAGCCCATTGACAACATCCGTATCTCCTCCATGATTTTGTTGAACATTAAGCTAGTGTTGGAAACTTGTGTAAGCATTTTCTTCATGCCCTGTTCATGAAGTATATGTTTGGATGAAAGAAGTGACTTCCTTTGATTCACGTGCATTTGATGTAAGTTGCCATCGTGAATTCGAGAAAGTTTTTTTTGCTCCTCTGGAATCATCCCAAGTCAGTCATGCATGTGCGAAGTATTCTATGGTCTGATAGACTGGTCATCTTCATTCCATATGTATTCCCTAGCACACCAAGCCACTGATTGACTTGTTCTAGGTAAAGAAGTCTAAATTAAGTGCACAAGACTTCGATATCCTCGATGATGGTTCCCTACCAGAACTCAGTAGTGTTTTATTGTAAGACTACCATGTGATCATGTTTGTCTGGGACAGCGTGTTCACACGTGTGTAGCAGAACCAACTCATGTTTTGGAGCTTGCTATCGTAGTTCATCTCCCAAGAATCTTGCAACGTCATCTCGTCGATTTGTGTTGCAAACTTTCATTTTTCTTCCTAGAGTTGATGAGTTTGGATTATTCTGACACCAACCAGATCTGAATCTCAGGCAGATATGATGGTTGGAACGTTTCCCAAGAACTATAATAATGGTCTCTCCGTAACCCGGTAAAGTGGATGTCGTGGCCAACACACCCAGCCGGAAGACCTCTTGTTGTAGTATCTTTGATTGAGGAAGTTGGCCACCTCCCCATAAGGATTTCGTAGGATCTACTCCCTAGTTGTTCCTTATGGATTTTTGTGTTCCCGAAGTCCAACCTTTTACTTGATGTTCTAAATATCAAACCATAATTATCTATGGATTACGCTAGCACATCAAGGAGAACATTAGAAGCGGAGTGCTAAATGTCTCTCGGTCGATCATCCAGATTTTGTTTCCTTGGCCTTGCTAAGGTGAAATTTGAGAAGTGTTATCCTCCTTTGCATCTGCATCGTCCATTGTTGTTCATCATGGTAGTGTGATGTGTTGCCAGGATCCCTGACACGGATGTTGGTAAAACCTTGATGAATATGGAAATGCTCAAGTTCTTGAGAGGACGCGCAAGTGCTAGGTTTTATCGTTGGCATTAATTGCTTAGTGCTCTCAGTTTCCTCGGTTATGCTATAAATTTTCAACAGTAGACTCACTCTCTACTGATTGAGCTCCCCCCCAGTTACTAGCATCATTCCCAGCATTTGCAATTTTTCTCCCAGCTTGCACCATCATTGTGCCATCCTACCTTGGGTCCCATCCATCTCCGATGATAAGCAAAATCAACCCTTGTGTTGTCTTCAACAAGGTAATCCACATCATCCATACTAGTCCAAGTATGCCATTCTACCGAACTCCTCCAAACGATCGCTTGAGATTGCCCATGCTGGTATAGAGAGTCTCAATGATCTCTATATCAAAGGTAATTCTTTTTGCCACTTAGGGTAATAATCTACGAATCGCCCTCCTCTAAGATGTCTCGTTATGGTATCATGACAGTTCAAGTCCTCGCTACGTTGACAACCGATCACCACCTTCTTAAGTGTGGAATTGTTGTCTACCTAGTGAACCTTTAACATCTGTTCCACTCCATCCCTTTGGATGAATGCTTCGTATCTCAGCTCGAGAGATGTTTCAATGACTCACCCCGTGAGTTGATCCTGAGGTGTTTGATCCCCGAGAAGATCAATTCTTCTAGAGTTTTCCTTTACTCTTCTTGTCATGTTAGTTGGAGTTCTCAGAGCAAGACGTCGAGACAAAGATGAGGATCAAATCAACGTTCTTATGAAGGGCCACCTAGATCGTGAAGATTGCGTTAGTTGCGTTTCCCCTTCATTCTAGCCTATGCTTGAATCTCGGGACGAGATTCTTGTTTAGTAGGGGTGAGTTGTCACATCCCTAGTTCTGATCTGCTCTGGGTTAGTTAGTCTTGTGTTGCATCATGTTTAAATTTCTTTTAAACCTGAAATGGGGATTGCTCAAACCCTAGCACCAGATCAAATCAACTAGGTTCAAATAAAAATATTCTCAATGAACCCAAAATGCCCTTAAGAAAAGTTCATCATTTTTGCATTGGTCTAGAACCTCTCCCAAAAATGGTGCACATTTTTCTAGGCCATTCTGGATTTTTGAATTAAATCATATGGTATTTGCATTTGGGCATTTAATTGCTAAATAATATTTTAAGTGCTCAAATAATCACAAACTGAAATGTTTGCTGTTGGAAATATTCCAAACAGTGACATTGAGCAGTTTCATGATTTTTGGAAATGCCCTGGCATTTTTATTTAAGACAAACACAATTACAGAAAATAGAAAATGAAAATAAAGAGAGAGAGAGAGAGTTAGTACCTGGGCCACTTACATGGCAGCCCAGCTGTTCTGGCCCAGCAGGCCGGCCAAGCTGACTGGCCAGCGCCAGTCGTCCCCTTCCTCGCGCCAGGAGGACAGGGGCACGCGCCTGGCGCGCGCCCCCACGCGCCCCGGCCACCTCCTCCCTTCCTGCCTACCTGGCTCCTCCCCGGTTCTCCTAGACGACGCCACGCACCCCCTGGAACTCCCTCGTTCACTCTCTCGTCCCCATCCCCTCCTCTGGCTTCCTCTCTCTCCCACCGAGCGGAGCTCGTCGCCGCCGCTTGCTGTTGCCGCCGCCACCGCCTCCCCCTCGCTTCTCCGACATGCCCGAGAGCTCCACCTCCGCCTTCTACGCCTCCTCGACGAGCCAAGCAACCGGGGATGTGCTGTATCGCCGCCATCGACATCATCTTCAACCTCGGGCACCCTTGATCGCCGTCACCGATACGTCGTCCACAACCCGTCCCCGAGCCCAATGAGACTGCCGACGAACTCGTTGTGAGCTCCACTCGTTGTAGCACCCACGCCCACATTCCCGAGCACCGCCGTCCGCCATGGCCGCGTAGCTCTCCTGACCCGAGCCCTCTGCTCGAACCCGTGGCACCAGTGTGCTTCTGGTGGCCCGCGGATGCCACCTAGCCCATTAGCTTCTCCCCTAGCGCACCGCAGCCTCGTTCCCGAGTGCGCCCGAACTCCGGCCGCCGCGGATGACCTCACCGTGCCCAAGTCCGGCCACCTCGCGCCCTCCCCCTGCCACCGTTGGATGTGCACGAGCCCCAGCTCCTCGTAGATGGGCTCGACCATTGATTTGATCGCTGGAGCCGCCGTCCCGATCATCGCCGCCGCGTCTGTGTGCTCGCCGACGTTGAACTCCGGTGAGATGACATGGCCCATCATTAGCAGTTAACAGCCCCGCTAATTAACCATCAGAATCAATGACAGTGGGCCCCATCGAGCTAATTATTTTTAGTTAGGGTTTAATTAGCCACATATTTAGCATTGTTACAATGACAGGTAGGCCCCACAAGTCACATTTGACTTTGGTCAATGCTGATGTCACCCTGACATAGTGCTGATGCAGTAAATCCTTTTCTGGATTTATTCTAATTCGAAATAACCAGGAAATTCCAGAAAATGTTCAAAATTTCTAAAAATCATAGAAAATCAACCGTAACTCCAAATGAAATAAATTATATATGAAAAATGATCAGAAAAATCCAATCTATCCATCTGCACCATTTTCATGCATGTTAGAACAACTTATAGCTGCTGTTTAGGACAATTCAATTAAATGGCATTTGAATTTCACATATGGAGTGTGGATTTGAACTTAGGGTTCAAACCAAGTTCATTTAACTTTGTTGCTAGCTGCATTAGCTCAAAACACCAGCATGTTGCCATGTCATGATCATGCATCATAATGTGCATTGCATTGATTGTATTTCTTCTCTGTTGCCGGTATTTGTCCCCTCTCGATAGACGCATTTCGACGATGTGATCAATGACACCAATGAAGAATTACAGTATCTTCAGAAGTGCCAGGCAAGCAAAACCCCCTTGTTCATTCCGATACAATCCCACTCTCTCGCTCCTGCTCTTTTACTGCATTAGAACAACACCGATTCAACTGTTACTTGTTGCGGTAGCTGAACCCCTTTATCCTTTGCATGACCTGTCATTGCCACAGTAAATAGATGAAACCCACTAGCATGAGTAGGAGTTGTTTGAGCCCTGATGTGCCTACTCATTCAGGCTTGTTTGTCATGCCTGCTACTGCTTAGAGTTGAGTCAGGTCTGATTCATCGGGGATGAATTGGAGGTGTGTAAACATGTCCTACTGTGTGTGAACTAAGTGTGTGAACACGACTTGGTAAAGGTAGCGGTTAGAGGCCATGTAGGAGTACATGGTGGGTTGTCTCATTGCAGCCGTCCTCAGGAACTGAGTTCTGTGTTTGTGATCCATGAATAGCTACTACCACACATTGGGATCCTTAATTGACTCTCTCGACTTATTAATCAACATGATCTCTGTCCAGGAGTTGCAACTAGTTTCTGGTGTTTGTTGGTAGTGTTAGTAGTCTACCAAGTGGCACCCGGTACAGGTGGGCTTGGGACAGACTAGGCACAGTGGCACGATGTACTAAGTGGCACCCGGATGGTGGGCTTGGGAACCCTGCTCACATCGTTTAGGGCCGTGAGCGACACGCCGGCCGGATCTCCTTGCGGATGGAACCCGAATAGGCGATAAACCTGGACGAGAGACTTGTGTGGTTAGTCAGGTCGTGGTCGACACCCTCGCTGGGCTTCCTCTTGAAGGTTGTCGAGTACATGTCGTGTAAATGGCAGTAAGTGGTGAGAGCGTGTGTGAAGAAGTACACCCCTGCAGGGTTAATATGATCTATTCGAATAGCTGTGTCCGCGGTAAAGGACTTCTGGGTTGCCTGTACAGTTCATAGACAAGTGAAAGTGGATACTCTAAAATGCGCAAGATAAGTGTGAGTGCTATGGATGGCGTTCTCGTAGGGAGACGGGAGCGGATCCATAGTGGTGTATTGATATGGTGAATATGTGGACTCGTGTGCACCACCTCAAAAGAGTTACTTGCAGTCGTAGTTCAGGATAGCCACCGAGTCAAAGCTGGCTTGCTGCAGTTAAACCCCACCATCCCCTTTGTTGATAATGATGCATATGTAGTTAGTTATGATGTAAGTCTTGCTGGGTACATTTGTACTCACGTTGCTTAATTTATGTTTTTTGCAGAGAGACTTCAGTCTCGCTAGTAGTTCCGCGTGGACTTCGACATTTAGCTTGTTACCTCAGCTACGATCTTGTGCCCTCGGCATGATCTGGTAGATAATCAGGCTTCTCAGCCTTTTTCATTTGTAGATGTCTGTACTCAGACATGTTAAGCTTCCGCTTGTGCTTTGACTTGTGTGCTCTGAATGCTGGGTCATGAGACCCATGTTTGTAATATCTCGCTCCTCGGAGCCTATTGAATAAAATACTTGAGTTGTAGAGTCATGTTGTGATGCCATGTTGTATTTGCACATATCGAGCATATTGTGTGTATGTTATTGAAATGCTTGGTATGTGTGGGATCTGACTATCTAGTTGTTTATCCTTAGTAGCCTCTCTTACCGGGAAATGTCTCCTAGTGTTTCCACTAAGCCATGGTAGCTTGCTACTGCTCCGGAACACTTAGGCTGGCCGGCATGTGTCCTTCTTCGTTCCTGTGTCTGTCCCCTCAGGGAAATGTCACGCGATGAATTCCAGAGTCTTGTTAGCCCGCTAAAGCCCGGTTCACCGGAGTCCTGCTAGCCCAGTGCTACAGCCTGGATTCACTCGCTGATGACCGACACGTTCGTTGTTGGGTCAAGTATGCCTGTCCCTGTAAGTTAGTGCCACTTTGGGTTCACGACTAGCCATGTCAGCCCGGGTTCTTTGTCATATGGATGCTAGCGGCACTATCTTATACGTGAGCCAAAATGCGCAAACGGTCCCGGGCCAGGTAAGGTGGCACCCGTGGGAATACCGTGTGTGAGGCCGCAAAGTGATATGATGTGTTACATGCTAGATCGGTGTGACTTAGGATCGGGGTCCTGACATTATATTACTTGTTTTGGATGTTTATGGGCTTTATTTAACACTTTTATACCATTTTTGGCACTAACCTACTAAACGGAGGTGAAAGTGCGTTATATCGACTAGAGGGGGGGGTGAATAGGCGATTTTTATGAATTCTTCACTGAGGAATTTGCCGGTGAGGAAATTTCTTAGCGAAGAACTACTTGCAGCGGAATAAGTACTCACAAGTAAGCATAACAGAATACAGGCATGGTCATCATGATGAAATGAAGACAAGCACAGAGTACAGAAAGCGTAAACACAGGATAACACAAGATGAAGACAAACAGACTGAATAAATTGAACTGAGGAAATTGAGAAAATCTTCAGTCAAAGTCTTCAAACACAAATATGAACAATCACTCAACACAGTAATGAGGAAATGAAAGAGTTGAGGAAATAGAACCAGTAAGGTTGGTGAAGACAATGATTTGGTAGACCAGTTCCAACTGCTGTCTCAGTTGTATGTCTGGGTTTGGGTTTGGGTTTTTCCTCACTCGATGATTTTCGCTCACTCGATGATTTTCGCTCAAAGTCCTCGAAGGATGGGTTGCTCTCAAATGACAAGTGTCAGTTTCTCTCGGAGCAGCCAACCAGCTAGTGGTTGTAGGGGGTGGCTATTTATAGCCTAGGGAGCAGCCCGACATGATAAGACATAAATGCCCTTGTCTGATATGACCGTTAGGTGGATAAGATATTTTCGGATAGCTCGCGCGCAGCACAGCAATGGTCGTAAATTTGACTATCAAATTCCTCAGGGCTATCATGTTCCTCACTGTGTAGGCAATCCGCACTGGCGAATTCCTAACTCCTTAGTCAGAACAAATTCCTCAGCGACCAGAAGAACTTCGTCTCTGTCACTGAAGAAATTGACTGAACTGTATGAGATTTCCAAAGGCTTCACTTGAAGGGATTGGTAGGTGTAGGATTTTGAGTTGAGCATCACATGGAAATTTTTCCTTAGTATTTCCTCGACCCCCTTTAACAGTACGGTGTTTCCTAGTACTCAAGAAGGAGAAAAACAAAACTATGAAAACGAAAGTCTTCAAGCTTCATATTCCTCGCATGAATATCAAGTCTTCATGGACACACCAATTTCTTCACATTCAAAGTCTTCACGAAAGTCTTCAGGGATACCAAAATCTTCAGTCAAAGATATACATTTTTAGGGGTCGACTTTCTCTGTAAATATCAAAGTCATCATAGACTTATAGACCTGTGTACACTCACAAACGCATTAGTCCCTTAACCTATAAGTCTTCAATACACCAAAATCACTAAGGGGCACTAGATGCGCTTACAATCTCCCCCTTTTTGGTGACTGATGACAATATAGGTTAAGTTTTCAACGGGGATAAACATATGAAGTGTAAGTACTTTTATTGAGGAATTTGATTGCAAGATATAGAAGAACTCCCCCTAAAGATGTGCATAGTGAGGAATTTGCTTTTGAAGAAATGCACACTTGAAGAGTTAAATCATGGAGATCTCCCCCTATATCTTGTAATTCATATGCGCATTTGACATATAATATGAAGAATTTGAAATGCATGCTGAAATATGGTGCCTGATGAGATACAGCATGCGTGCAGTAATATTCATGAGGAACAAGTATGCAGAATAACGCATCAAGAGTATCAGATCACAATGCATCAAAAGTATCAGAGCACCATCGGGTTTAAGATTACAACTCATTCAAATAAAGTTTCAAAAGAACGAGAGTTGTAACTTAGCAAAAAAACGCCCATATAATAGACCCGCTTGAAGACTAACTCAAATTTCTCCCCCTTTGTCATCGAATGACCAAAAGGTTTGAAACTAAGGACTAACGCCCCTGAAGAATATCAAGTTGATGGAGGAGCGCCAGCATTGTCGGGGTCGGTTGTCGTAGTAGGGCCTGTAGCAGTGTCGTCCAAGTCTTCATTTTCAGCAGTCTCGCGCGATGAAGAATAGGAGCTGGCCACCAAGGAAGGAACCTTGACCTTCTTGAATTTCTTCGATGGAGGTGCAGACCAGTCAAATTCTTCCTTGAGACCCATGTTATTCAGATCTTCTGCGATGTAGACATGAGATAGAACAGCCCAAGTACGGTTGAAGGTTTCATGGAGGTAGTAGTGCTTTTTCTTCACTACATTGTGTGTTGAGGTCATGTTGTGAAGAATTGAACCAAACTGACGCTTGACCCATTTATGATTGCGATAAAATTTCTGATGAAGACTGAGGAGTAACTCACGATCAGTCATCACCCTGGGTGTTGTGGCTTGAGGATTTTGCTTAGCGGCAGAGTCATGTGTGGCAGAGTCATCATTGGTGGAGTAGGATGCAGCCTTGCGAAATTGACCATCCAATGGACGAATGCCTTCATCTATCACATCAGTTGCCTTGCCTTTGTTATCAGCTGAGGAAAATTTCCATTTGAGGACTTCAATTGGAGGCAAGTAGCTGCCATGGTTCAGAGTATCAGCCTTGTAACTGAGTGAAGACCTTGTCCTGATGAATTTCATAATCCATGGTGCATAAGGCTTCAGCTCAAATGGTGACATAGCAATATTTTCCAGAGTCCTCATGAAGAAATCATGGAAGTTGACAGGAACGCCATGAATGATATTGAAAAGCATATTCTTCATGATGCCAACGACTTCTTCATCAGTTGAGTCGTGGCCTTTGATAGGAATCATTGTCTTCGTCAGAATGCGATAGACAGTCCGAGGCACATACATTAATTCCTTGATGAGGAATTTGGTTCGAGGAGCCCGCCCAGGCTTCAAAGGCTTCATCGGCACTTGCATGTAATGATTAGAAAGCTCAGGTTCATTGTAGATGCAACGAGCACCATCAAGGGGAGGACTGAGTGGTAAGACACGAAGCAATTCAGTAGCTGGTGCCTTGTAGTGAGTATTTTCAGACATCCAGTCCAGCACCCATGAATTCACATCTTCAGAATTGCCTGTGATGTGCAGCGTTGCATAGAATTGAAGAATGAGTTCTTCATTCCAATCACAGATGTCGGTGCAGAAATTCAGCAATCCAGCATCGTGAAGAACACTGAGGACTGGCTCGAAGCACGACAGAGACTCCATGTCCACATGAGGAATATGTTCATGATCAAAGACTTTGTCTTTGTTGAACAGTACCGAGGAATAGAAATTTGCTTCACTAACAGTCTAGAAATGCCTCTTCCTTATGCGAGCTGAATCATAGGGGTTGTAATCTGTGAAGAATACATGCTCGCTGAAGAAATCTTCAGCCTTGAACTTTTGCTTCTTTGAGAATGGATTCGTTGGCTTTGGCACTGGAGTGTCAGTGAGTTGCATCACAATCTCAAGAATCGCAATCTCAGGTTCTTCAGGCTGAGGAATTTCTGGTTCCTCTTTAGTGGCAGTCTGCGAGTTCAAAGGATCAGCAACAGCAGTTCCTTCAGCACTAGTGGCTGGATTTTCTTCATGTACCGACGAGGTGGGATGAGTTTCTTCAGAGCCCATTTGAACGGTTGGTGCAGGGGTCTGAGGTATTTGTTGTAACGGGGTGAAGAGTCGGGTATTGGGGTGCTGACTTTCCCAAAAGTCATCATTCATCACGGGCGTTGTGCAGCCAATGCCACGTCTTCATCTTCATTTTCTTCAATGCCAGCCTCTTCAGCTGTGAACTGAGGCATTGGCGAGGAAGCAACATTCGTTAAAGGGATCGTATCCACTTCAATTTCTTCATCAACCTGCTCTGACGAAGCAGCAAATTGAGGTTCTTCATCAGATCCGCTTGGGATCACATATTCTTCACCAAAAGGAACAAGGTCCTTTGACGGCATGGTGGAAATTGGAACAACATCAATTGGATTTTCAAGTGAGCTGGTCATAGGCTTCATCTTCTTTGGAACTGAAGATTTTGAAGCAATTGATGCTTTCCTTTTCTTCATTGCAGCTCGCTCTGCAGCCTTGGTCTTCTTCACATATAATGCAGATGGAAGGATTGGAGCTGGTGTAGGCGCAGGAGGAGCTGAGGAATCTGGTTGATTTTCTTCAGGCGCAACTGATGCAGTTGCCCTGACTTCTTCAGTTTCTTCAGGCGCACCACTAGTGGATGCCCTGGCAATTTCTTCAGCGGCTGGAATGGAGTCATCAGTCCTGGAACTAGCATTTTCATTAGCAACCTGAAAGTCATCAGCGGTGCTGGCATGTTCTTCAGTTGGCTGAGCAGAAGCTTCAGCTTGAGGAATTTCTTATTGCGATGGGGCTGCAACATTGGTGAACTTCTTAGTCAGTGTAACAAACCTGACTTTGGCTCCTTGCCAATCAACATAGTAAGTATTGAAATCATCACTGAGGGCTTTGATTTCAGACTGGATCTTGAGGAGTTCATCAGTTGTCATTTTGACAACATTTTTCCTCAGGAACTTCTCTTTCCTGAACTGAGCCTTCTTGATCTGCCTGACCTTCTCAAATTTCCATTTTTCTTCAGTGATGAAATGGGTCAGCATGTGACTTTGACCAGGAGTCAAATTGAAATCAGGCATAGGAGTATTTGGATCCTTGTGCCAGAGATCAATGTAATCGAGGATCGCCCTTGGATCCAAAAGCAATGGCACATTTGTGCCTTTGGCTCTAGCGGCCCTTTCTTGTTGGTCTCTGATGATTTCAGCAAGTTCATCATCATCAGCTTCATCGTCAGATGGCACTTGGAAGCCAACATGTTTCTTCTTCGGACTTGGCCGAGGACCTCGACCAGCCGTTGCCTTTGTCTTTAGCATAGTGGGGCCTGATGAAGATTTTGGTGCAGCTGAGGAACTCGCTGAGGCACCAGAGGCAATAGAGATGCATGTAGTCCTTTGGCACGTGGCCAGATGTACAGGTGTTGAGGACTTTGCCGGAGCAGCTGAGGACTTTGGAGGAGGAGAAGAGGACTTTGGAGGAGCAGGAGCAGCATGAGGAACTGGCCGGGAGGGCTTTGAAGATTTTTGCCGTGAGGGCATTGCTGAGGAACTTGGCCGTGAGGGCATAGTTGGTGAAGCATTTGGCTTGTGGGCGGGCTTATTTGCCATTGATTTCCTAGGCCTGACAGAGGCCTGAGTGGAAGCAGCAGCAGCAGCGTCTTCATTGAATTTCCTCATTGCTTCTTTGGCTTGTCTTGCCAACTTGGCTTGGCGCTTGCCCCATTCTTCAGGAAAGTCCTCACCACGCTTGATACTGGTGCGGTCAGCTTCTTGGCCAGGTGCCAATGGAGCTCTTGGGCATGGAGGATTTAGTGTGAATTTCTTCATATACTTCAGAGTTACATATCTGTACTCCCTACATTCTCTTGCACATCTCCTTTCAATCTTCTGTATGCACACCTTGCGCTGACTTTTAGTTTCCTTTCCGAACTTAGCCTCATCAGGTGTGCAATAATCAGCATAGATGGCCTCGGGTATTTCAAAAGCAGTCATGACCCCAGGCTTCTTTCCTCCTTTCTACGGCTTCTTACCGTCTGCCATATTCTTCAGATGAGGAATTTGAACAATCGAATTCTCTGAAGAAGTATGCAACTTTTCTTTGAGGAACGCTGCAAGAGTTAAGTTGATGAGAACCTAGTGGTTCAGCAGCGGACATGAGTACCTGTGAACAGAGTATAGTTGCGAGGAATTTTGAGAGATCATATGCGTTCTCAGAAGGTTTTTCAAAAAGAACAAGTTTGAGGAATTTGACCAGATGAGCCTTGAAGAATTTCACTAAGCGTTCTTTGTCTTAGGTTCCAGAGTTGTATAGATCGAGGATCCACACAATTGAGGAATCTTGAAGAAAAATGATGCTTAGAGAAACGAATCAAGAACAGATGACTAGTGAGGTGTTTTGTGTGTGAGGATTTAAAGAATAAAACACCTTTGAAGATTTTGTAGTGAAAATCTGAATCAAAGATGGCAGTAAAAGTAACTTTTAATTACCCTTGATGAAGAACACGACGAACTGTGAAGTAGAACAATGAAGTTCATCGGTGTAGATCTTCCACGCCCTAACTCGGCGGAGGAAGACAGCTACGGCGGCGGCGGAGTGAAGATTTCCGCGGCCGGCGCGAGTACGACGGCGACAAGGTCGAGGCAGTGAAGCTCTTTCTCACCGGCGACGATGGAGTAGCGGCGGCGCTAGGGTTTGAGAAGCTCGAGCAAGAGAGAGAGGTCGAGCGGAGTAAAGGAAGTGAGGAAGGGGAGAGGGGTATTTATAGTCACAGTGAAAAAATATTTGCCCAAAGATTTAGGACGAACATGCCCCTGACCCTTCTCATCTGTTTGACATGTGTCACCCACATACAGAGAAGTGGAGATCGTGTTAGATCGTGGGTGAATAGATAAGTCTATCGTGGGATACGGGACGGTTTGAGCGGTAAAATCGAAAATTTGGATAAGATAAGTTTTGAGTTCCGTTCGCAATTTCTTCAGCTGACGAGGACACAGTGAAGATTTTGAACGAGTTTCAAATAGAACGCACATGAAGAATTTGTGAATAGATTGGGTTGAGTATAGCATAGAGGGGGAAGGGTCCTGTCGGTGTCAAAACCGGCGGATCTCGGGTAGGGGGTCCCGAATTGTGCGTCTAGGTGGATGGTAACAGGAGACAAGGGACACGATGTTTTTACCCAGGTTCGGGCCCTCTCGGTGGAGGTAAAACCCTACTCCTACTTGATTAATATTGATGGTATGGGTATTACAAGAGTTGATCTACCACGAGATCAAAGAGGCTAAACCCTAGAAGCTAGCCTATCGTATGATTGTTGTTCGTCCTACGGACTAAAACTCTCCGGTTTATATAGACACCGGAGAGGGCTAGGGTTACACAGAGTCGGTTACAATGGGAGGAGATCTTCATATCGTATCGCCAAGCTTGCCTTCCACGCCAAGGAAAGTCCTTATCCGGACACGGGACGGAGTCTTCAATCTTGTATCTTCATAGTCCGGGAGTCCGGCCAAAGGTCATAGTCCGGCCATCTGGACACCCCCTAATCCAGGACTCCCTCAGTAGCCCCTGAACCAGGCTTCAATGACGATGAGTCTGGCGTGCAAGTTTTCTTCGGCATTGCAAGGCGGGTTCCTCCTCCGAATACTTCATAGAAGTTGTTGAACACCAGGATAGTGTCCGGCTCTGCAAAATAAGTTCCACATGCCACCATAGAGAGAATAACATTTGCACCAATCTAATCTGCTGACGTATTCCGTAGCGTGACCTCACGCCACGGCCAGGCTTTTATTCATTTCACCGTTCCACCTCAGCGCGTTTAGCGAGGCGGTTTCCTTGGCACGTCTTGTCAAAGCAGAGATCGTGTCCCCTTATTCCGGGATTCTCATAAATATGGGCGTGGGTAACCCAACCGCGCCATTAACCACGGCGCTTGGGGGATAAGCGAGTTTTATTAGGCCGGTGGGGGCTCGTAGTTTTGGCCGCCCATATAAGGGGATAAGAATCCTCCCTTTCCATTCACGCCTTCTTCCTCCTTTGCTTATTCGTCCCTACGCGCTCGAGCTCCAATGCCCAAGCCCGCACTTCCCACCTCAACCTACTCCAATCATGTCTGGAGTAGGAGGTAGATGGATGGCCTCCTCCGTCATGGAGGGGCAAATCAAAAAGTTGAGGACGGCCGGCTACTTGTCTGACGACATCGCGCACTGGCTTCCAGATGCGGGGCAACTCATCCCTACCCCCAGGCCTCATGAGAGGGTTGTCTTTCTCCCTCATTTCCTCCGCGGACTAGGTTTTCCACTTCACCCGTTCGTCCGGGGGCTCATGTTCTATTACGGCCTGGACTTCCACAATCTGGCCCCACTTTATCCTCAACATCTCGGCGTTCATCATCGTGTGTGAGGCCTTCCTCTGCATCCAGCCCCACTTCGGCTTATGGCTGAAGACTTTTAATGTCAAGCCTAAAGTGGTGAGCGGCCGCCAAGCGGAGTGCGGAGGTGCCATGGTGGGCCGGATGGCCAACGTCCTACGGCTCGAGGGCTCCTTCATGGAGACAATAAAAGGATGGCAATCGGGGTGGTTCTACATCACCGAGCCACGCGACCCCAAATGGGAAGCGGCCCCCGAATTCTGATCTGGCTTTCCCACACGGCTCACCTCCTGGAAAGAGACGGGCTTAACGTTGGGAGATTCGGAAGAGCTGACCGGACTCCAAACCTGCGTCAAAAAGCTGGTCAGCAAGAACCTCAAGCTCGTCAACGTAGTCCAGGTCATGCTTATCCGCCGGGCCCTCCCATGCCAACAACGGGCCTTCAAATTGTGGGAGTTCGATCCGGCACAGCACCAAGCCTTGAGCGGGCTCTTCGATACTACGTACGAAGATGCCTGGAAGGTAATGTTTAAGGGCGCGAGGCCCCCGCATCCGCTATCGAAGATCACGGATTCAACTCGCAGTGTCGGGCCAACGAGGTAAGTTATTCTACCCTTTACGGGACTCTTTTCTTTCATAGTCTGACTCTATGCGGGATCTATACTCCCCTACCTTTGACAGGACTGGCTGAAGAAGTCCGGACAGGTTAGCTGTCCGGCTCCTTACCAGAAGATCCAGCAGACGCCGATTGACGGGGCTGCTGGTTCCGGCACCTCACGTGGTGCCGGAGAAGAAGGCCAAGAAGAAGGCCACGGGGACTCGAAAGAGTTCCCAATGCTTGGTGGTATCAGATTCATCACCTGACAACCCCGACGCGCCCTCCGCCTCGGAAGACAAGGAGGAAGAAGAAGAAGAAGCCTCTCCCCCTCCAACGGGGGGAGGAAAGAAAAGGAAGGCCGCCCCCACTGGGGAGGCCGGAGGGTCCAAGAAGGGAAAGACCCTTCTGCTGGACTACGCCTCCGATGCCGAAGACGGCGGGGAGGAATGGCCATCCAGGGTCAAGCCCCTGGCAAAATCGTAAGTGTCCGGTTACCCGAATGACTCATGGCGCTCCTTATTATTAGGTAATTTCTAACGCCGAATTTAATTATGTAGTTCGCCCAGAGCTCAGCTTGGTGATTCATCAAGTGGCTCCCTGAATTCGTCAGATGTGAACAACGCTTCACTTCCGACGGCCTCCTCCCCTCTCCCTGCGAATGACGCCGAGGCGGGGTCCCGAAGGGGACCGAACCAGGAGGAGGTGGTCCTGGAGGCGCCTCAAGGCGACCTCCCGGATTTCAGGCCCAAAGGGGGTAAAGCTCCAGAGGGGTCTAAGTCCGGCCCCGGGCCGAACACTGCTCTGGAACCACCAACGGTTCCAGAGTCCGACAGGCGGCGCCTTCATAAGAAGGGCAAGCCTATGCCGCCGGCGACCTCCGTCCAGCCGGAGGCGCCGGACATTTGCTGGAGGCGCTTAACGGCGCCTCCATCGACGAGGAACACCGCACTGTTATGAGTGCGGTCATTCAAAAGGTTCAGTCCGCCAAGAGCGGGCTGACAGAAGCATGTACAAGTCTGTTAACAGGCTTTGAGGTATGTGTTCAAAACATATAAAAATGTTACCTCATAGACAGTAGCCCCTGATGCTCGGTTCGGCGTTCGGAAAGAAAAGACGAGCTAAGGATCTAAAAAGATATACGCCGGAGTCTAATAAAAATAGGTCTATATGGGAATGCAGGCTGCGCTGCTGACCTCTGCCGCACTGACTGCGGAGGTCAATGCATTGAAGGGAAGCCTCAAGCAGTCCGAGAACGAGCTCGGCCGTGCCAAGAAGCAGCTCGAGGACAAGGAGGGTATGTAATACCACATGTAAATGTATATAGAAATACTTGGTTGCAAATAATGACAGGACCAACTTAAATGTTGCAGGGGCCACGGCCGAGGTGGCGACCCTGAAGGAGGCGGTCTTCAAGGCCAAAAACAGTGTGGCCCTGGAGCACGCCGAGCGAGAGAAGCAGGAGGCGCGGGTGGCGGAGGTGCGGCAAGAGCTCCAGGCTCTCGTGGAAAAACACGAGAGTTTGGAGCGTGACTCAAAGACTCGAGGGTCCGAGCTCGCCTTGGCTCTTGAGAGTGCCAAAAACGCTAAGGCCGAAGCCCAGAGGGCCCTCCAGGAGATCGAGGCGATGAAGAAAATAGTGGCGGGTAAGGCATTCTTTATGCAAAGCAAGAATATAAAAGTTAATTATCTGCTACTTACGCGAATCCGGAGCACTCCAGGAGTGTTCGCCGATCTGCCCCGTAGTGTGTCTGATGCCGCCGCATACTACCGAGCTGAAGAAGGGAGCTCGACGGAAAAAGTGTTCTGGTCTCAATATGCTGAGGCCGAACATCCGGTGCCCTTGAGCGACCAGCTGAAGCAGCTGGTCGAGCTCCACAAGGTGGCCGAACAGGCCATGAAGGGCCTCATAGCTCGGCTGTGGCCTGGAGAAGCCATGCCTGGGAGCTACTTCGGTCTGGTCCGGCGGCTGGTGGATGCGTGTCCGTGGATTGAGGTCGTCAAGCGCTCCGTCTGCGTCGAAGGTGCCCGTCGGGCCCTTGCCCGTGCTAAAGTGCACTGGGGCAAGCTGGACGTTGAGAAGCTTTTGACGGACGCGCCACCGCCAGGCAAGGAGTATCGTATGCCCGAGATGTATTATAAGGGTGTCCTGAAGGGTGCTTGCCGTATAGCGGACGAATGCTCCAAAGATGTAATTTTTGAGTAGGCTCGCATCTGTTATCCCGTACGCTGAAAACATTGTTCATATGCGTTAAGCAACGCTTGTTAATTTAAAATATTACCTTCTGTGCGCCCGTTTATGAAATCTGAGAGATGCAAGTCGTCGGCTTCGACCCCCATGCCACGAGTGCTGAGGTGTTCGGGATAAACCTGAGCGCTCTTGTTCTCATTCTTGGGTCCATCTAGGGAGGCGCTCAGCACAACGAACCAGGCCGTCGGACTTATAATGCTTTATCACTCTCACTTAGCCATAGAATTCTATAATTTTAAATTTCAGCGAAGCGCCTAGTATTGGGAAGACCGAGTACGGGGCGCTATCCACACCTAGGCCGGATAAGTCCGGTTCCTCGCTCTAAGCGGCATAAGTCTTTAAGGACTCGAAAAACCTCGCGAACAGCGACCGGTCTCTTGCACTATCATGACAGTCAGTTTTAGCTTTCTCTACTGAGGTGTTAACCAAGCTCAACTGGGGCACAATCGTAGTAGTTCTCCCAGCGCTACCATAGCCAACAATGCGGAACGTAAGGTACCAAAACATGGGAGCTGGGCAAACCCAACTATTGACCACAGACATGATTCGGAGCCGATGCATATAGTGCTATAAGTTCGGGGTGCCGCACTCATGAGAGTGTTCGGTCTTCTCACACCATGTTATGGGGTGCTTAAGCCCCTGGTGTATTGGCCATACCAAAGTGTATGGCTGCATAATGTCATGACTGAACATATATATAAAAAAGGAATACAATAATAGATAGAAGCTATGTATTGTTTATTATTAAGGGGCTGCTATGAAAGCAGAATGATACAAATAGTGCGATAAGCAAGAGATGGGATTATTTGACATGTCCCCCTCCAGGGGCAAGCTGCGGGTTTTGTAAGTAAAAACAGGTATTTAACTCGTTATAGAGGCCACCTGGACATTCGACGCGGCTTGTCCTCACCCTGGCTGTTGCATCGTGTGTTCGACGAGTGTATTGCCGGACAGGCCTTCTGTGTAGTTGGGTCCTGAAAGTATATATATATAAAAAAAGGAAAACGGCCGAATAGGGAGCCCCTAAGTGCGGTTGAGCCGCATTCTGGGCGTGCCGTAGTTGTGCCCCTCCCCTTATGCCCATGGTATTTTCAAAGCATAATTATGTACACGTGGTACCGATAGCACCATCTGACGAGGGCTGGGGTTGGGGCCGCATTGCTATCCTTGCTTGGATCGTGCCGGCCGGCTCTGTTGTAGGTTGCTTCAGGCGCGCTTGACGTTGTCCGGACGTTTGATACCCGGATTGGAGAGCTGCCTTGAGAGGCTGCTCTGTACTTCCGCCGCCAGGGCCGCTGTGTGCTCCTCCGTTCGGAGAGAGCGTTCGGTGTTTCCATTTACCGTGATGACTCCGCGAGGGCCTGGCATCTTGAGCTTGAGATATGCGTAGTGCGGCACCGCATTGAACTTTGCAAATGCGGTTCGTCCGAGCAGGGCGTGATAGCCACTGCGGAATGGGACTATGTCAAAGATTAACTCTTCGCTTCGGAAATTATCCGGGGATCCGAAGACCACTTCGAGTGTAACTGAGCCTGTACAGCTGGCTTCTACACCCGGTATGACACCTTTAAAGGTTGTCTTTGTGGGTTTGATCCTTGAGGGATCTATACCCTTTTTTCGCACTGTATCCTGATAAAGCAGGTTTAGGCTGTTGCCGCCATCCATGAGGACTCTGGTGAGGTGAAATCCGTCAATGATTGGGTCTAGGACCAATGCGGCGAATCCACCGTGACGGATGCTAGTGGGGTGGTCCCTTCGATCAAATGTGATCGGGCAGGAGGACCATGGGTTGAACTTTGGGGCGACTGGCTCCAACGCATAGACGTCCTTGAGAGCACGCTTCCGTTTGCTCTTGGGGATGTGGGTTGCATATATCATGTTCACCGTCCGCACTTGCGGGGGGAATCCCTTCTATCCTCTGTTGTTCGGCGACCGGGGCTCCTCCTCGTCATCGCTACGCAGCCCCTTGTCTCTGGTTTCGGCACTTAACTTGCCTGCCTGCTTGAACACCCAACAATCCCTGTTGGTGTGGTTGGCTGGTTGTTGGGGGTGCCGTGTATTTGGCACGAGCGGTCGAGTATCCGATCTAAGTTGGATGGGCCCGGAGGGTTTCTTTTGAATGGCTTCTTCCGCTGACCGGGTTTAGAGCCTCTGAATCCGGCATTGACTGTCGTATCCTCGTTATTGTCGTTGTTAATGCGGTGCTTGTGCTTGTTGCGACGTGACCTGCCATTGTTGTCCTTGGTATCCGAATTACCAGGGCTCTTGGTTATGTTATTGCTACGAGCTAGCCAGTTGTCTTCGCCCACGCAGAAGCGGGTCATGAGTGTCGTAAGGGCTGCCATAGATTTCGGCTTTTCCTGTCCCAGGTGCCGGGCAAGCCATTCGTCTCGGATATTGTGCCTGAAGGCTGCAAGGGCCTCGGCGTCCGGACAGCCAACTATTTGATTTTTCTTGGTTAGGAACCGTGTCCAGAATTGTCTGGCCGATTCTTCTGGCTGCTGGATTATGTGGCTTAGGTCATCGGCGTCCGGTGGTCGCACATAAGTGCCCTGGAAGTTGTCAAGGAATGCAGATTCCAGGTCCTCCCAGCAACTAATTGACTCTGCTGGCAGGCTGTTAAGCCAATGTCGCGCTGGTCCTTTAAGCTTGAGCGGGGGGTATTTGATGGCGTGTAGATCATCACCGCGGGCCATGTGGATATGAAGGAGATAATCTTCGATCCATACCGCGGGATCAGTTGTGTCGTCGTATGATTCAATGTTTACGGGCTTAAAACCCTCGGGGATTTGATGATCCATTACTTCGTCTATGAAGCATAGTGGGTGTGCGGCGCCCCTGTACTGGGCTATATCACGGCGCAGCTCGGATGAGCTTGGTCTGTTGTATTCGGCCTGGCTGTATTTATCATATCCGGTGTGACGGTTATCATCACATGATGCGGGGCGCCCATGCGATCCATAGATCAATCTTGCTTGCCTTGCCTTGTTCTTCAATATGTCTCGCAGGTCTGTTGCGTCTCCCCGTACTCTGGCATGTTTTGAGTGGTGCCGGGGTGCGGCTTGGGTCGAGGGCCTGAAGGCCTCTCTGTCGCGGCCGATCGGGCGCATCGTACGCTGGTGATGTAGGTTTAGTTGCTTCCTCCTCAAGTTGGGGTAGCAGCCTGCGCTTTGGGTAGCTCTTGGAGGGGCGCTCGAGTTTATACTCTTCGGCCTCCAGGACTTCGGTCCATCTGTCGGCTAGCAAGTCTTGGTCAGCTCTAAGCTGCTGCTGTTTTTTCTTGAGGCTGCGTGCCGTGGCCATAAGCCTGCATTTGAAATGCTCTTGTTCGACGGGATCCTCTGGCACGACGAATTCGTCATCGTCGAGGCTTGCCTCGTCTTCGGAGGGAGTCATATAGTTGTCGTCCTCAACCTCTCTGTCGGCCGCTCTCTCATGAGGGCTAGCTCTTTCGTCCTCCTGCACTGAATCCTGCTGGAGGGGGTTATCTTCGGCACTGTCCGGAGTGTTGTTATCTCCGGTGCCGGATTCGCCGTTCTTGCTTTGGCGGGATTTAGAGCGGTGCCGCTGACGTCGGCGCTTGGGTTGCTTCTTGGAGGGGTCATCCACCATTTTTTCCTCGCCATGCCCTGCTTTGGGGGTGTCCACCATATATATGTCATATGACGAGGTGGCTTTCCAGTTCCCTATAGGTGCTGGTTCTTGGTCGTCTCCTTCATCGGCGTCCATACCATCGATGTCTTTGGAGTCAAAGTCGAGCATGTCAGTTAAATCGTCGACAGTGGCTATGAAGTGGGTGGTGGGTGGGCCTCGAATTTCTTCGTCGTCCGTATCCCAACCCTGCTTACCATAGTCCGGCCAGGGCTCTCCTGACAAAGAGAGAGACTTTAGTGAGTTCAGGATATCGCCAAAGGGCGAGTGCTGAAAGATGTCCACGGCAGTGAACTCCATGATCGGAGCCCAATCGGGTTCGATCTGAAGGGGTGCGGAAGATTCGGAGTCCGGCACCTTGGAGTCATGGGCCTTGCAAAGGACTAGGCTGGTATTCGACTCTATCGCCATAGAGATTGTGGCTCCTGGGGCGGCGTCCAAACATCCGTCCCTGGTTAGCGCAGTCGGCTCCGAACTAATGGTCGGAGCGGACTCCTGAGCGGCACTCTGGGTGTTGTCCGGCGGCAGAGCTAGATCATGCCCATTGAGACAGTGCGGCACGCTCGGCCGTGGCTCGAATCCATCGAAGATCAAGTCCCCGCGAATGTCGGCTGTGTAGTTTAAGCTTCCAAACCTGACCTGATGGCCAGGGGCGTAGCTTTCGATCTGCTCCAGATGGCCAAACGAGTTGGCCCGCAGTGCAAAGCCGCCGAATACGAAGATCTTTCCGGGGAGAAAAGTCTCGCCCTGGACCGCATCGTGGTTGATGATCGAAGAAGGCATCGGGCCTAAAGGTGACGACATAGAGGAACTCTCAATGAAAGCACCAATGTCGGTGTCAAAACCGGTGGATCTCAGTTAGGGGGTCCCGAACCGTGCGTCTAGGCGGATGGTAACAGGAGACAAGGGACACGATGTTTTTACCCAGGTTCGGGCCCTCTCACTACTAGGGAAAAGCCTAGCAGTAGTGCGTGTTTTAGGCCTATCAGTAGCGCGGGCAGGAGCACTACTGATAAGGCGCTACAGCTAATGCTTAGCAATAGCGCGCCTGGACCCACGCTACTGATACATTGACTTAGTAGTACCGCTTTTCCAGAACCGCGCTACTGGTAATTAGTAGTAGCGCTTCTCCCTTCCTGCGCTACTACTATTATTTAGTATTTTGTTTCTTTTTTATTTCATGTTGTATTCATACACCTTTACACAAGTTTTCATACAACAGGAATTTAGAGATTGTTTAACTCATCATAATGAGTTATTACATCACGGGGGGAAAGAACCGCGGATTAGTTTCAAGTGGATGTCCATCCACTTGAAACTAATCCGCGGTTCTTTCACCCAATGATATAATAATATCATCATCATCATCATATCATTAACAACTTATCATCATAATACATCATTGTCATATAACACCTCCTCAAGATCATCGTTTTCATCATTGACATCACATAACACCTCCTCAAGATCATCATTATCAACTCTAACACATTACCACATAATAAACATATTGTACCTCATAGGACCTATTACATTCGATTAAGACCTACTACATTTTCTAAGGTAAAATAGCAAAAAACAAGATAGCCCCTGACTCTCCATTATGGAGAATGGAGATTAGCCTGTCTCCAATTCTTGCCTTTCGCTGAATGTTACTTCCAAGAACCTCCTTGCGAATGTCCATACATTTCTTCCATTCTTTGATGAACATGTGTTCACGGGTTTTAGAAATCCGATATGCACAGGTGAGCTCCGTAGATTTACCTGGCAGTATGTTCAGAACTGAGAGGCGACCATGCAGAGACATCAGATGAGGCACACAATCCATCAGGAGTTTCTGTTGAAAATCATAATAATAACTTCATAGTTAGCAATGATGTACTAGTTTTAATTAGAAGTATGCAAAAGATGCACGGATGTCGTAATAGTAAAAAATCTTACCACGGTATCTCCAGAGAAGTTACCGTGGTTCAACACATGCACTAGTGGCACGTATTCACCATAATTTGGAGGAGTTCGATAATAGTTATTGTAATTCTCAAGAAGAGTACAAAATGCGATCAGATGATTTTTCTCCTTATACGTTAACTCGGTGCCATCGGTGTAGTGGGTTTTATCTACCATCTTCCGCACAGTCTTTGAAGAATCAAAATAAGCTATCAATGGAAATAAGCTATCAACTATTTTGAAATAAACACTATAAATTAGTTAATAACTATGTTTGAGAAACTCACATAGCGGTACAATCGGAAGCGTATCAACAAGGACCCAAATGTCCATATTGTCTTGCTCGATGTCAGGATCACCAAGATCCATGGTGACAATCATACCCTCATAAAAACCATACATTTTGCAAAGTGCTTCCCAATTTTGGCAACCAAAATGGGTTACGCTCTGAGCATTGCAAAAATTTCCTTCAAAATCCATATCATGATGGGTCCTTAGGTGTATTTTCTTTGTTTCGAAATTTTCATGGTCTTCAAAACCCATCCTCTCCAAGACATAGCATCTTGCATGGCATGGGATAAGCTAGTCGAATTGTAAAATATGAAAATTAGACGTTGAAATAGTTGAAGTCACGCTTAATTACGAAAAAAACACTTGTCGTTGTTGCGTACCGTTTCACAATCGAAGGTCTCCTCGAGCTTAATGCTGAAGCACCGATCTTCGTCCAGCCAAACGAACTTGTCGCACATACCTCGATCGTCATGGCACCAGCTACACTCCCCCGGGAGACTGTTGTCATCCGAGTACGACATTTCCTACGTTCATAATTCAAAGATTAAACTTGTACATATTCTAGCACAAGTCATGCCAGAATTCACGAAAAAATCCGGCATGACCTTTGCTAAAAAAGGACATATCAAGTGCCTGAAATTTACCGGAACGGAAATTAATCAACACTCCGGCAAAACATAGGCCACTCGGAGATGTAAACTAAACATGAAGGGCCACTTGGGCAACCACATATCCTATTTGAGCAACAACACAAGATATACAAGGATATTTGGCTGGTCTCACCTCGATGTCGGAGGGGGTCGGTGAATGGGATGACGGCGGGGATGTCGGAGGGGGTCGGTGACGGGGACGACGGCGGGGATGTCAGAGGGGGTCGGTGACGGGGACGATGGTGGTCACCTGAAACCATATAAGTTATCACTAATACATCCCAAATAATTGCTTAAACTAAAAAATAACAACAAATATGACATGTTCAACTAGTTTTATTAATTCAACTAGTTCTTACTAAATATAAACTTACTATAAATAGAAAAAACTAGTTCTTTCTAAAAATAAAGTAGTTCAACTAGTTATATTAATTATCTTACTAAAAATACATTAGTTCTATTAATTCAACTACTTCAACTAGTTTATTAATTTACTTACTAAACTAGTTATGAACCCTAAATTAACATCTACTACTACTAAAAATCTAGTACTAACTAAATTAACATCTAGTACTATCTATGAACCCTAAATTAACATCTACAACTACTAAATCTAGTACTAACTAGTGGCAGGGGGTGGGGGCGACGGAGAGGTAGCTAGGGGCGGCGAGGTC
>NC_057798.1:74465948-74466876 GCF_018294505.1 Triticum aestivum
ATAATCAGAATAGCAGTAGCGCGTTGCACGTAAACCGCTACTGCTTAGTGTAACTATACAAAAAATACGCGTCAATGCAAAAATACATTGGCCATCAATGATCTTTTTGTGTACAATCTGAATTGTCAATATGAGTCCTATCCGGTAGGAACCGGAGAGGACTCATATTGCGGCCACAAATTTTACACAGAGATTTCAGTGAAGACCAACTGGTTGTGGTAGTTTCAGAAATAACATATTTAAGGTGGTAAACACCCTGTTCACGGAGCGAGGTGGGACTAAACTTGTGGGCTAATCTTAGCAGTAGCGGTTTTCCCATAAGTGCGCTGCTGCTAACTTCTATAGCAGTAGCGCTGTTCAATAAAGCGCTCTACTGCTATAAATAGCGGGGGGGGCGAGGTCATGGCAATTATAGCAGCAGCGCGGTTCACGGTGGACGCGCTACTGCTATTTTACTGTCAGCAGCGCATTTCCCAAACACGCGCTGCTGCTAAATAGCAGTAGCGTGGTATTTTAGGGAGCGCTGCTGGTAAGATTCTGTGTATAGGCTTTTCCCTAGTAGTGTCTCGGTGGAGGTAAAACCCTACTCCTGCTTGATTAATATTGATGGTATGGGTATTACAAGAGTTGATCTACCACGAGAACAGAGAGGCTAAACCCTAGAAGCTAGCCTATGGTATGATTGTTGTTCATCCTACGGACTAAAACTATCCGGTTTATATAGACACCGGAGAGGGCTAGGGTTACACACAGTCGGTTACAATGGGAGGAGATCTTCATATCCTATCGCCAAGCTTGCCTTCCACGCCAAGGAAAGTCCTTATCCGGACACGGGACAGAGTCTTCAATCTTGTATCTTCATAGTCCGGGAGTTCCGCCAAAGGTCATAGTCCGGCCATCCGGAAACCCCCTAATCCAGGACTCCCTC
>NC_057798.1:74780049-74780480 GCF_018294505.1 Triticum aestivum
GAGTGGTAAGCCAGCCTTCCACTCAGGGGCTTAGCTGCAGTCCAAGAACTCGCCTAAGTACAACATGCGTTCTGCAAGGAGGACGAGGAGCAGGTCGACTGCTACCCTCTCCTTCCGAGCTACGCCACCAATTCAAAAATCCTACCGAGTGGAGAGCAGACCTCCCAGTCGGGGGCTTAGCTGCAGCCCAGTGCTTGCCTAAGTGTCTGAAATCCTACCGAGTGGAGAGCAGACCTCCCACTCGGGGGCTTAGCTGCAGCCCAGTGCTTGCCTAAGTGTCTGAAATCCTACCGAGTGGAGAGCAGACCTCCCACTCGGGGGCTTAGCTGCAGCCCAGTGCTCGCCTAAGTGCCTGAAATCCTACCGAGTGGAGAGCAGACCTCTCACTCGGGGGCTTAGCTGCAGCCAGTGCTCGCCTAAGAATCTGAAAT
>NC_057798.1:74780562-74820407 GCF_018294505.1 Triticum aestivum
GGGGGCTTAGCTGCAGCCCAGTGCTCGCCTAAGTGTCTGAATCATACCGAGTGGAGAGCAGACCTCCCACTCGGGGGCTTAGCAGCAGCCCAGCGCTCGCATAAGTGTCTGAAATCCTACCGAGTGGAGAGCAGACCTCCCACTCGGGGGCTTAGCTGCAGCCCAGTGCTCGCCTAAGTGTCTGAAATCCTACCGAGTGGAGAGCAGACCTCCCACTCGGGGGCTTAGCTGCAGCCCAGTGCTCGCCTAAGTGTCTGAAATCCTACCGAGTGGAGAGCAGACCTCCCACTCAGGACTTAGCTACAGCCCAGTGCTCGCTTAAGTGAATTGGGGAACAAGTCGATGGCAATAAGCGCTTCGCTTTAACCTGCAAAAGACGCCTCAAACCAAATGCAAACATATTCAGCGACGAAGCCAAGTTCGGATAACACCTAACGGAACCAAAAGTGCTCAGGCGCTAGGCCTGTTAAGGTTCGTCGGTTACAAAACTCACTCGGCATACCGAGGCAAATTTAAAGTATCAAGCTCAGAAGTTTTTTACCCCTCCTGTGGAGGGCAGGAAGGTGCCACAAACTCGTCCAGATCAATTCCATCTGCAATCCGAGTGGCAGCGGCGATGAAGGTCTCCATGAAAGATCTGAAATCGTGCTTCTTGGTGTTGGCCACCATGAGAGCCACCAGCTTTTCCTCCTGTGCATCCTTGCAGTGAACGCGGACCAGAGATAGAGCAACATCCGTGCCGCACCTGGCCGAAGATTTCTTCCACTCTTGCACTCGACTTGGGACCTCGTTCAGTCGAGTCATCAGAGACTCGAGGTCGTTCTGGAGTGTCTCTCTTGGCCAGAGTGTTGTGTCAATGCGGGAAGTTGCGACCTTCAGCCTTGCGAGATAATCGATGACGGCAGCAACATGAGATTCAAGTCAGAGCACGTTCATGGCGACTTCATCTTTCATAGGGGAGTTGATGCGGTCCAGGTTTACTTCCAGTCGACCAGTCTCCTCTTCAAAGTTCTGACAAAATTCTGCAAGCACAACCACCGAGTCAAGACAAACAGTCAGAGGTTACAATTGAAATATTTGTTTGATACAAAGGATTACCTTCAAGCATGAGGAACAACTTCTTGGCGAGTCCACCCAGATAAGCCTCTAGATCATTCTTCTTTCTCTTCAACTCACTGGCCTTGTTGTTCAGGGTGGTCTTGTCGCTTTTCAGTCGAGTGACCTCCTGGTTAGCAGCGTCAAGAGCAGCTTTCAGATTGGTGTTTTCTTCTTCAAGCTTAGTCACTGAAGCCAGCTTCTCATCCGCTAGCCTGGTCTTCTCTAAAGCAGTTTTTTGCATCTCAGCCAAGTCAAGCTCTTGTTTCTTCAGGGCGTCCCTCACTTTGCCTACAAAGTTATAGTGAGATTAGATTCGGAAACAAGTGAGAGGCAAAGGCAGTCGTCAAAGGCCTCACCAAGCATACCTTTAGCTTCCTCCTTTGCCTTCGTCAAGTTCTCTTGGGCCAGTTTCAGATCGAGCTCAAGCTGAATGTCTTTGTTCTCCAACTCAGTATAACGAGCCGCAAGGTCACAGGATTTCTACGAAGAACCAATCGACAAACATCAAAGACAATTCACTTCCGAGTGAGTAAGGAAAAATCATAGCGTTTCTAAGACTACGGCCGAATGCAAACATTCGACCATTGTCTCGGGGACTACTCCCAGTGGGTGCACTCAGCGTGCCCCCACTAGTTTCATCAAGAGTCGACCAGTCGACCAACCAAAAAAAAAGAGGCAATGTTCTTTAGACTATAGTCGACTGCCAGCAGTCGACCATAGTCTCGGGGACTACACCCAGTGGGTGCACTTAGCGTGCCCCCATCGGTATATGAATCTATTCGACCTTGTCGAGTAAAGAAAAACTCAAAGCATAAAGACTATGGTCGACTGCCAGCAGTCCACCATAGCCTTGGGGACTACACCCAGTGGGTGCACTCAGCGTGCCCCCACCGGTCTATGAATCTATTCGACCTTGTTGAGTAAAGAAAAAACCAAAAACATCAAGACTATGGTCGACTGCCAGCAGTCCACCATAGCCTTGGGGACTACACCCAGTGGGTGCACTCGGCGTGCCCCCACTAACCCGGAATTTCAATCGACATGCACCCAGTGGGTGTAGGACAGACTCTAGGAATTTCAGAAAGAAGAACAGGCAGTGACCGACTGACCTGAACATTACTCTGGAGTGCCGAACTGGCGTCATAGGCTGCCTGGATGGCTTCTCGAATTGCCTTCACTTGCTCCATCATGACCCCCGCTTGGCGTATCGCTTCTCTAGCAGCACTGGCTTGGTCTTCTGGAATGGGGTAGGTGGAGAAAAGCGAGGGTTGAGCAGCACTCGATGACGAAGGGCGAGCACTCGTCAACGGCACCGCGAAGGTTACGGTGGGTCGAGTGACGTTGTCTCCCTCCACGACCAACGTCTCTGGTGCTGGCACATCCCGAGTCGCCTTACCAACAGGCGTTTTCTTGCTCCTCCTTTGCCTTGGTGGTTCTTCGTCGTCGTCGTCAGGAAGGTCAATAACAATGTTAGATGAAGCTGCAGAAAGAATCAAAATTAGAGGCAATAAGTCAGTCGACTGAGAACGGCGTCACAAAAATCATACCAGGTTGCGAGGTAGCAGCATCCTCCATCTCGTGGTCTTCAGCCTTGGCCGAAGTATCAGAAGTAGCAGCGCTGCAGTTCCAAAAGTCAGTCGATTGGCCCTTGAGTCGACCAAGAACAAGTTCATGAAACAGGGAAAGCTCAAAACTACCATTACCCTGAGATAGTGGGGATCACCATCTTCATCTTCGGCAAGACCTTTGCGGGCTTCGACGGTACCACTCGAGATTGCTTTGGAGCCTTCTCAGTCGGCGCCGGAGAAGTGGTCCGAGGGCGCTTGGTCGACTGGGAAGCAGTTGCGACCCCCTTACCCCGCTCAGTCGCTGGATCATGGGCAAGCTTCGAGCGTCTTTCGGAGCGGGGAGGTGCAACTTCCTCCTCCTCCTCCTCTTCTTCCTCCTCACCAGAGTCATCACCCTCGTCGTCGTCATCAGCATCCGAATCCAACTCCTCTGGGCTTTCGCCCCCGCTTCCTTCCCCCTCCTCAGCCGGCGTCTGCGCCCCATTGGGCATCGAGTACAATTCAGTGGTGGCCTGTCAGACAAGCAACAAAGCAAAACAAAGATCAATCGACCAATTCGCGGCGAAGCAGAATGGATAAAACAAAATTACACTCGGAGATAAGCGACCATACCTTGTCCGACGTATAGGTACAGTCGAGTGGTGGGATCCTCCTCGCCCCTCGAGGGTTGTCCTTGTTCCCTGTGATGGTGGCCACCCACCTCTCCAGCGTGGCGTCGTCGACTACCTCTGGGTGGACCCGAGTGGTGTCTTCAGTACCGCAGTACAGCCACATCGGGTGGCCTCGGTACTGGAGCGGTTGGATACGCCGCCTAAGGAAGACTTCCAGAAGATCCATGCCCGTCACTCCGTCCCGAACGAGTTGGACCACGCGCTCCACCAACATTTTTACCTCGGCCTTCTCCTCAGGAAGCACCTTCAGAGAAGACGGTTTGTCCACTCGGTCCATGGAGAACGGAGGGAGACCAGTCGACTGCCCCGGCATTGACTCGTCTTGGCAGTAGAACCAAGTCGACTGCCACCCTCTGACCGACTCAGGAAGGGTCATGGCCGGGAAAGTGCTCTTATTCCTCAACTGAATCCCAAGACCCCCGCACATCTGTATAACCTTGGTCCTCTCATCATCCGGGCTCGCCTTTTTTACTGTATGCGACCGACAGGTGAATATGTGCTTGAAGAGACCCCAGTGCGGTCGACAACCCAGGAAGTTCTCGCACATGGACACAAAGGTGGCAAGATAGGCGATGGAATTGGGATTGAAATGGTGGAGTTGTTCCCCAAAGAAATTCAGAAACCCACGGAAGAACACACTCGGCGGCAGGGAAAAACCACGATCTACGTGAGTGGCTAAGAGAACGCACTCACCCTCCTGCGGCTGCGGCTGACACTCGGACCCCGGGAGCCTCGCTGACCCGTGGGGGATCAGTCCCTCATCGGCCAGGTCGTCGAGGTCCTTCCCAGTGATGGTCGAGCGGATCCAATCCCCTTGGACCCAACCCTTCGGCAGGCGGGACCTCGACGAAGATCCGCCCCGACTGGACGGTCTCCCCTTCGCTTGCCCCGTCGCCGTCGCCTTCTTCGCACGCTCTAGAGCCGCTGTCTTCTCCTTCACCATTATCGCCGGCAAAGCGCTCGAGAGGTGGATAAGGCGGAGGTAGGAGCAAGCGCCATGGGCAGAGGCAGAGAGGGAAGAGAGGAGAATGGGGGAGCACTGTTCAAAAACTCAACCCCGACGCTTTATATAAGGGCACTTCCGAGTGGCTGACGAGTGGGTCCGAGCAGATCTGTCACATCCCGAAATAGTCGCACACATACGATAGGTGGCGAAAAAGGCGGCACGGAAATCGAGGCGTCCATGCCTTATCCCGCCCATTTGCCGCGGATCGCCCCGCTTCGCGCGCTTCCCAAATTTCAGATCTCGCAAAATCCGCTAACAGCAGATCAATCTGTCAAACGATATCCTTCCCGCGATCCGTTGCTTGGAAGTTCACCAAAGTTCAAAAGTTCACTCGACAAAAGATAAGAATGGATCAAGGCGAGTGAAGTACAAGTCGATGCCAATGCCGAAAGAAGAATCGCCGATCCAAGATACGACAGAATCAAAGTACAGTAAACAAGTCAGAGAAAATCGTCAACTCCTTCCTCACTCGAACCTCGATCCGTTCGGGGGCTAATGATGAGGTTATGTACCTAGGGTAGGGTCATGGACCTATCTAGGATACCATGCCCAAGGACATCATCATACGAAGCTACCTTCCAGTCGACCAAGAGAAGTTCCACTCGACCAAGGGAGACTCCACTCGATTGGCTAGAAGACACTCGACCATGAAGATGCACTCGACCATCAGAAGTTCATGATCTACTCTGCACCCAAACAGTCTGTAATTGAATAGTCTTAATGGTCATGATGACACTTTATGTAGGGCGTTACCAGTAACGCCCAGCCTTAATGTACTTTAATCCTCTGCTACGCGGGATGGCTGGGGTCCTGGCGTCCTCTATATAAGCCACCCCCCTCCACTGGTAGAAGGGTTCGCACCCCTGTAACTCATATACACAGAGATCAGTCGACCGCCTCCGGGCTCCGAGACGTAGGGCTGTTACTTCCTCAGAGAAGGGCATGAACTCGCTAAACACTCGTGTGTACAACTACTCCATAGCTAGGACCTTGCCTTCTCATACTTACCCCCCATTCTACTGTCAGACTTAGAACCACGACAACTTCCGCTATTTGGATTGAGGTAATTGTATTTACGTTATTTTATACATGTGATTTACCCCTGTTATAAATCCTCGAGTACTATGTGTGTCAGCATACCGATCCAGGGATGACACTTAAACACAGAGGCTTGATCCATTCGGGTCGGGTCGCTACAGCGGAGCAGCGACTGGAGGTGGAGGAGGCCGTCGGGCAGGAGAAGCAGATCAGGCAGGCCTCATAGATCCACGCGCTGGGCGGGAAGAGTCGGCGTTGGTGCTGTGGCGACGGGTGACAGGTAGTGTTGCAGCAGACCCGGAGCTACCGCCCGGACCGACCCGCGAGCGCTCGAGCGCGATATGGAGCGCCAACTCATCCTCGTCTCTGGAGCTGTCATCGAAGTGGCTGCCGGTGCTGAACATGCTCGCCGGTGCTAGGGATTGGATGGATTGGGGAAATATGAGCTCCAGGGAGTGAAGCAGAGTGAGCTAGGGTTTCTTCCGAAGGAGGGATTTTGTGGGGTCGGGCTAGGCCAGCGGTGGGCCGGGCTGGCGTGATAGACGCGCCCGGGTGCGCTCGGGCCACATCATATTCTCCATACATTTGAGATCAATATGAGGGGTCCCGGTCAGCCCGGGCATTTGAGTCCCGTTTGAGAGCTTCGGTTGCGTTGGTTTTTTATGACTAATCAGTGACCGGACGTTTCAAATGGATATAGGACACCCGGCTATAGACGCTCTTATTCTTCGGATGACGTGTTCATATTTAAGTTTTTGGAGCGCGCCCGAGTGGAATCCGTTGGAATGATTATTATGAGACGATGTGTCTGTTTTGAATCTGCAGGAGATTTTGGATGAACACCGAACGCTAACATAGTGAAACGGAAAAACGAGAAATGAAGGAGATAAAAGCAGTTACCTGGAGCATTTTTGAGCTGCTGTCTTGGGAGGAGCTGGCTTGGAAGTGCTGCCTGCACACTGAATTTCTGGCGTACCCTTTGACGAGGATACAGACCCGGGGTAGGGTCATAGGCTCGACCTATACGTCCTACCCAAGGTCACTACCCTGGAAGATGAAAAGACCAAGAGTCAACAGAAGAGCACCAGTCTCATATGTCGAGTGCAATCCACTCGACGGTCACATCGCTCGACGGTCGTTACCTATCGTCACTCGACCACAAGGAAGATCACTCGACCATATCAAAGACCAGTAGTCGGGAGAGCACGCAACGACCAGATATTTACTCCTTAGTCTTCATGAGCATTAAGAGTATTTAATGCTGGCGTTACCAGTAACGCCCCTACTTTATGTACATTAAGCCCCTTGTAATGGAGGACGGCTGGGGTCCTGGCGCACTCTATATAAGCCACCCCCTCCTCTGGGACAGGGGTTCGCACCCTCTGTAATACTACACACATAATCCAATCGACCGCCTCCGGGCACCGAGACGTAGGGCTATTACTTCCTCCGAGAAGGGCCTGAACTCGTAAACCTCGTGTGTACATCTTCGCCATAGCTAAGATCTTGCCTCTCCATACTGACCCCCCTTTGTACTGTCAGACTTAGAACTATGACAGTTGGCACCCACCGTGGGGCGGGTGTCTTAGCGACTTATTGGCAAAGTTGCAAGTTTTTCCGATCATCATCATGGTTTCCAGCGGCGAGATGGTTCAGGGCCACGAGATCCGTCTCAGCACGCTCGTTTTTGTCGTCGACGACTCGGCGTGGCTTCAGGAAGCTCCGCTCGACGTTGAGGCGCTTCCCGTTCGAGGGGCCGGCGACGCACTTTCACGCGTGTGTTCGCAGCGTCCTTCTCCGGCAGCCGTCGACTCAGTATCAGTCAGCTCCGATGGTGTTTTCTCTCCCCGCTGTTCGCCGTGGGAAGCGGTCCGGTCGATCGCGGCTTCAGCGCTTGGTGAAACACATGGTGGCTCGGTGCTCGACCACCCATCAAGTCGCGGCAATCGAGCTCGATGAAACCCTCCACTGCCTGTTTGATCTGTCGACTGGCTCCATGGAGACTGCATCCGAGTGCGATAGCAGCGATCCTGCGGCCAAAGTCCTGATGGTCGATGGTCCTCACAGCCCGCCCGGGTTCCGCCGCGAGGGCGACAAGGACGGAGGCGGTAATCCGTCGCATGTCCATGAGGAATACCGACCCGAGCCCCTCTCTTTGCAGCAGAGGGAAGAACTTCATCGCCGCAACATGGATGCACTTCATACGCCCAGGAGCGGGTCCATGAATCCAGTCGACGACAACTTTTCCCGCCTCCACCTAAGGTATACCGCACTCCGATTCAGAATCTCACAGCTGCGGCCCGAATAGTAGAGTCAATCCAGCCTTCCCAGTCGGAAGCTGGCAGAGGGCTGATGCAGATTCGGGCCCTGCTCAGAGCAGCAGGAGAGCAGAATACAGCAGTATCTGAGTCACGGAATAGGATTCATAGTAGATCCGTTGCAGCGGACACGGTTCAGTCGGCTCACAGCCCAAGATCGCCTCCGCGGCGTGAAGGCCGTGGGCAGTATGATCATCCACTCTACCGTGACAATCGCCGTCGGGGACCCACGCCTCCTCCAAGGAGTGCGTCGTATGTGCCTCGGCGGAACGATTATAGGCGTCGTCACAGTGGTGAGCGCAGGAATTTAGTCGACCCAAGGGAACCGGGCTTCGACGCGAGGTCTATCCTTGTTCAAGGCCTGGTCGACCGGAACAGAGCACACGGAGAAGACCCTGGCAGAGATCGTCCAAGTGGCAGCCGAGTGCATGTTTCTGGCCCCGAGTGTTTTAGCAGAGCCATCAGGGCAGCAGTGATACCTCCCAACTTCAGGCTGGCATCCGGGGTCAGTAAGTTCACTGGTGAATCCAAGCCTAAAACTTGGCTTGAAGATTACCGAATGGCTGTGTAGATTGGGGGCGGTAACGACGAGATAGCGATGAAGCATCTCCCACTCATGTTGGAAGGGTCGGCCCGAGCATGGCTGACTCAGTTGGCTCCGGGCAATATTCATAGTTGGGAAGAGCTATCCCGAGTGTTTGTGAGAACTTTCGAGGGCACGTGCAAGCGACCTGGAGGATTGCCTGAGCTGCAGCATTGCGTGCAGAAGCCGAATGAGACTTTGAGGAAGTTCATCCAGAGATGGTCCACTTTGCATCACACCGTCGAGAATGTTTCAGAGCATCAAGCTGTGTGCGCCTTTAAGGAAGGCGTCAAATATAGGGAGTTGGTCTTGAAATTTGGTCGAACTGGGAATATGACTTTGGCCCGAATGATGGAGATAGCCACCCGGTACGCTAACGGAGAAGAAGAGGATCGACTCCGTAGCGGGAAGGGCAAACCAGTCGGTCAAGATACCGGAGGAGGTAATTCCAGTCGGAATCAGAAGCGCAAGGCCGAGCCGGCAGCACCTGGAGAGATTGCAGCAGTGAGTCAAGGAAAGTTTAAGGGAAAACCCAAGGGTCCCTGGCCCCCTAAGAAATGTAAGTAGACGATTTTAGTTGATAAAGCAAGACCAGTCAAGGGAGGAAGCTCTTAAACATAGCAAAGTGATGGACTTCAATTGAAGTATTGAACATGGTATTCCATCACCATATTATGCATTTTTTTGTTCTATTCCAGTTAATACTGTAATAGTTATGATTTGGGACGTCAAGGTAACATCTTCCAAAAACAATGGCATGAACTTTGTGTCGAACAACTACGATAATGAAGAGACAAAAGTGAATTATAATTGGACTAAAGGTGGAAAACTAAAACAATCTGTAGCAATCAAATAATAAGAATCTGTAGTGATATTTAAAGGAGGAGATTTCCTTACTTCTAGATATTGCGAAATTAGCATTTGAGAGAATATGTGAGTTAATGTTTCAATTTCTTCCTCCATCTCAACTTGAAACTGAATGCTGTTTTGACAGGAATGTTAACTGAAAAGGGGATGAGAATTAATACAATCCCTGAAAAATATTACTTCACCAGTCTGTTATAGTCTTAGTTCAGCGAGCGAAAAACCCAAACGGTGTCCAGGATTGCGAAGTATTGCGTCACCAGTATGCTACGGTTCCTCCAGTGGGTGGCTGCATCCAGGACGGCGGTCGTCCGATTTTGTTAAAATTGATGTCCACAGACTTGGATTGCTGGCTGCCGCACACATACATGTTGAGAAGATTTCTAAGGCTTGCGATATAGAAACTCGTGGTTGGAGCATGGCGTGTTTGTGGATAGAATGCAACGTCCATGCAAGTTTTGAACGAAGCCGTGTTCATAAGAGCAACTTATTGCATCTCATTTATGTAAGTAGATGATCGCGTGTGAAAATAGTAACCATTTCTAGGGAAACAACAACACAGTCAATCACAAAATTGTATTCACTTGGGTACTATATCAAACCCATGACATTTACAATGGAATAATACTGACAGGAAACAACGTACCTGAAAATAAACTGGACTATGTCATATCCTCTGATCCTGCAAAACAAACATAATAATTCAAACTGAATACCAATAAAAATTTGAGCGTAGTAGATTGTAGGAAACAGGATTGTAGTTGTTCGTACTAATTTAACATACAAACTTGCTACCAGAGAGGAGACGATTGAGACAGAAAAGACCATCCTAGCACACATAAATCAGAACTTCCAACCAAGCTAACTAAATAAATAGCCGCAAATCTGAAGAGACTGAGGGGGAGGGAGAGTGCCAACCTCTAATCCAGGTGATGTCGGAGGAGGACGGCCCACTCCTGGTGGCAGCACATCTGATTTCGGCATCCAGGACGATACCTGGGCACGGGATTTGGGCCAACGGAGCTGACGACGGTGGCGACCATGGGGATCAAGGTTGGCAGGAACACACAAATCTCTAGTGGCGGCAGCCCTCGAAAGCTTGGGTAGCAGCGGAGTATGTAGAGAGATGGATAGAGGCAATGAGAGAAGAAGAACGGCCCGCTCGGAAGACAACCTTCCGCCACCACGGCATGCGTTTGGATTTTTTGGTGTCAGTGCAACCGAGAAGCCCGGAAGAGAGAGGGCAATAAACAGCCTAAAATCTAAAAAGTGGCCGGCCACCAACTAGATGAAACAAGGGGACGATTCCTGGCCGCACGATCGCGCCAGCGATCGCGCCCGGATCCGCCAGGTGCCACCTGGTCTGGATCGGCCGCGCGCCGCGGTCGGGGGTGGTTTTGTCCATATCCAGACGGGGCAGCCCCACCTGTAAGCGATAGAGAGAGGGAGTAGTGGGGGTCGTGGGCGGCGGTTTCGAAATCTATGCCTGAAAGCCCTCGCTCGCAGCGTGCTCTCTCCCCATTCCATCTTCATCTTCCTCCTCACCATCCTCTCCACCGAACGGGCGCGATACGGGGGAGTCGCGGCGGAGTGCTCAGGTCGGCGGCGGCTTGCGGGTGGTTCTCCGCGCGGGGGAATCGCTGCTGCTCCTCGCCATCGGAGGTATGCTCGCCTGCGAATTCTACATGCTTCTCCTCCCTCTCTCTGTCTCGTGGAGCGCGGATGGTGCCGAAATCTGAGGGGAATGCCCTCTAGCGTTCGGGGACGGCGCGAACTACCCCAGCTCGATTTTGGTCATGTTGAGTTCCCTTCTCCTTTCTGGTAGCACGCACCCAACGGTGGTCGGGATCTACAAGGACGCGTAGTTCACGGCACGGGGTGGCTGGCCAAGGTCAACGTGTAGTTGGCCAGGGTACGCGGTAGTCGTTAGGTAGCAGGGGATGCATGCATGTCCAGGGCGCCCGTTGCGCGATTTTAGGGCGATTTTGGCTATTTAGTTCATGTCCCATTCAATTTTGCATGGGTTTGAGATCTGTTCATGATTCTTAGTCATTCTGGAAGTTGTATTTTAGATGTGTGCAGTGATGTATGCAATGCATTGGCTGATTTGTAGTTGGTGTTCAGAGATTTAGGTGGTTAGTTGCACAAAATTCTCCCCAGTTGGCTGCGTCCATATAGTACTTGGCTGTGCATATGCTCTGCAGTTGCAGTAGTTGGTTTGGTCAGTTGGCTCACTGTTTGTACTAGTTGGTTGTCTATACGGTGTTCAGTTGCACAAGTTGCCTGCTCAGTTGGTTGCATCACTTTTACTAGTTGGCTGTTCATATGTTATACACTTTGTGCTAGTTGCTCTGCTTAGTTGGCTTTTCCTGTTTCCCCCTCCGCTGTGTGCAACTAGGGACTCTTGTTTGTGCAATTTAGCACCAATGCTTGCCAGTTTTCCAATATAGTCTACCCAATCCACCAGCCTTGTGGTGGCTGTGGTGGTTCATGTGTTTTCTCCTGCTTTGTGCAACTAGGGGCCCTTGATTGTGCAAATTAGCACCAATGCTTGGCAATTATCCATTTTAATTTTTCTCAATGTGCAAGTCTTTGTTGTGGATGTGGTTGTTTTCATGCGTTTCCCCTCATGTACAATTAGGGACGCTTATTTTTGCAAATTAGCACTGAATGGTTGCTAATTTTTCAATATAGTATGCACAATTGTTTTGCTGGATTTTTTGCTTTGCATTTTTTGCTTGTTCCAGTTTGGACAAGTTATCTTACTGAGCTTGTTGCCTTTAGTTAACTATTTTCTGCCTAGTTATTACTTGTCACAGTTGGCAAGTAATACCTAGGCATAAAATAGTTAGTTGGCTTATATGTTGTCCAGTTTGCATAATGTTTACTGCCTAGTTGGCTGCATCATTGTAGTAGTTGGTTGTCCACATGTTTTTTTTGTTTTTTTGCATTTTTGTGTCCTGCTTATGTGTAGATGTCTGTAGGTCAAAACAACTTTCTATGATTTCCCTAGTTTGTTTCCGTATCTTCTAACTATGTTTTCTTTTGTTGTATTTTCTCCCGCAGGGCAAAAATGGTTATAATAGGAGGAGATGCGGATGGCAATGAAGAAGATGTATTTTTTTCATTTTTTTCTATGTTTTTGAGTTGTTTTCAACTTATGCACGTATGCTAATGTCCTTTTTTTCATGTTTTCTTTTTGGGTTGCTTAATCAACGTTCTGGAAGTCAGTCGCTTCGCCGGAGGTCGAAGCGTCCTGCTAATCGCCAGCCACGACGTGCGCGGAGTGTTGAGCAGGGAGAGGATGTTGAGGTAAGTGGCATGCTGATGACACAAGCCCATTTTTCGGTTTTGTTTGGGTCATATAACATTTTTTTTATTTTTTCCCATTCTCATGTTTTTTATTTTTTCTTAGGATGCTGAGCAGTTCCATGTTGTAAAGCGGCCTAGACGTGCAGCAGTTGGAAAGGGAGTTGAGTCATCTTCTAGGGTAAGTAATTTTCTCGAATATAAGTGCCTATATAAGTGTTTCTCGCTTTTTTAGACGCTGATGAAATTATGCAGCAGTTCTCACCACCATTTTTGTTTTTAGTTTGTCAATAACAACCTTGTAGTTGACATCTCTAGTCATCTTTGATCTAAATACAGTTGACATTAGTTGGCATTAGTTGGCATCTTGTAGTTGACAAGTTGGCTTCTTTATAGTTGACATCACTGGTCATTTTTTTGTGCAAGCAGTAGTTGCTGGAAGAGTTGTCGCATCTTCCGCAACAGATGTTGAGGTATGTAGTTTTTTGTGTGTTTATGAGCTATTGAACAGTTCCTTGCAAACCTTTTTTTAGTTGTTGTTATCTTGTTGCAATATCATTTCTTAGTTGCACATCCGTTAGAACTTTTTGTAGTTGCCAGATATCGTATTTTTTCTTAGTTTTTTTTGAAGGTTGCACACTGGCAGTTTTTCAGTTGTCCTCATGATCTTTATTAGTTGCACAAATACATCATATTAGTTGGCATGATCCATTTTATGAATATATAGCCTTTTCCAATACTGATCCAAATGATGATTGTCAGATTTTTTTCATTCTTTTTTTTCTCTCTTGTTTTTAATGTTTCCTTAATGTTTTTATATTCTCATCAACAGGCCATCGGTCAAGGAGTTGAGGTGGCTGCAGGGGAAGATGTGGAGCGGCCATCACAAGCGGGCAGGATACGGGCGTCACCAGCGCGGTTTGCAAATTTCAACGCCTCTCTAACCCTACCACAGAAGTCAGAGCTAGTTTCGAGGTTGTTCGGGGGCTATTGAACTTGTCAGACACACTTCCAGCGGACCTCACTAAGTTTCTGGTGCAGTCCTACCAGCCACAGACCTCTGAAATGGTTTTCCCAGGAAGGGGAAGGATCCGTGTCGATGCTGACAGCGTTCAAAGGGTATTTGATCTTCCTAACAGGGGTCTAAAAGTCTGTTACAAAGTTGACAAGGATACAACTAGGAGATTCAGAGAGACCTTCAACATAACTGGAACTTCTCATCCCGAGATCAGTACATGGACCAAGATGATTAAGGATATGGGCGGAAGAACGGATGACAGATTCTTTATGGCCTAGCTTGCGGTTGCCTTCAACACTTTCTTAGCACCAACCACGGCCTTGAAGCTCAGCCCAAAGTGCTACAGACTCGTGCTAGATCATGAAAACCTCAAGAACACAAACATCTGCCTTTTTGTAGCAGAACACATTAACGAAGCTTTCCCGAACATGGACCAGGAGAAGCAAATTGTCTGCTGCTGCTTGTATCACTTGATGGTTAGTAAAAACGACCACTTCCATCTGTTCTTGTTCTTTTTTTGTGCAGTTATAGTTTGCTGAAATACTCATAATAATAATTGAACTTGGGTTTTCTTTTTGTTGGGTCTGGAGAAGATACTATACCTTGATGCGCTTGTCCATGACATCCCAGTAAGCACCTGCGCGATACGATCGAATGCATGGGATAGTACTCTAATTGCCAAGGTGATCAAGAAGGATACCATCTCTCCTGGCGTGTTCGGCAAATTACAAGTGAGTTCTCTTTGTTTTTTTCCAACAGTTTCTTCTTTTTATGTTCTTTTGATGTCTGGTCACTTTTTTTGGAAATTGCACAAAAATTGTCATCAGTTGGCACAAGAATGCATGTAGTTGCACAGCTTGTAGCTTTAAGTTTGGCATCTGCACACATGTTCATTTTAAATTGACACACCATATTTTTTAAGTTGCACAGTTTTACTAACCTTGCTGCACAGATGTGTGGCATTAGTTGGTAGAAACTTTTTTTCAGGTGCCATGTGGGTTGCACATTTTCATGTCTTTGTTCAGATGCATATATGTATAGTTGAATTGTCTACCCCAGTATCTTGTTGTAGTTGCACAGGTTATAATGTTTGGTTTCGTTCAACACACAAATCTGTTTTGACAACCTTGTTCTTTTTTTTCTCTTTTTTTTACATCAGCTTAAAGAGGAGTATAGAGGCATGGAGCAGACACCACTGTTTGGTGGAATTTTGCAAGTTGAAGCCTTCGTGGCATCCAAGTTACCAATAACCTACAATCCATAGCCTAGTGTTTTGCATATAAAAAATTGTACCACTTACCAACATTTTCTTTTGGCTGGGATGTATGTTCAGTTGGACATGTATAACTTTTGTAGTTGCGAGAATACAGGATTCAGTTGGCTGTGATGTATGTTCAGTTGCACATATAAGATTCTTTAGTTGCACATGTTCTTTTGGACAGTCAAGGTGTTCGTTTACAACCATTGACACCAACTTGGCAGAATGCATGTTTTTAGTATGTGCCACACTGCATGTGTAGTAGGCTAGAATCATGTTTTTAGTTGGCCAGAAAGTGTGTATTAGTCGGTTTTTGCTTATCACATCATGGTCAGTTACAGACATTTTACTTTTTAATTTTTTTTCTAAATGAATCAGTACTGAATCTTTTTTTGTGTGTGTTGATGCAGAAAAAGGCAAAGATTGCGAAAGTGGTCAATGACATGTGCAAGGCTGTAACTGAACAGGTTGGCACCTTCATTGAAGCAGTTGCCAAGATCGATGATGAGGAACCGGATATTGATCCTTACGTACAGCAGCCATCAATGCAAACTGGGGCGTCACGCCGTGCTCCAAAAAGAAAGAGACGGGGGTCAACTATACAAGAAGAAGAAGAGTTCGTTGAGGATGAGTCAGAAGAAGATGAGGAAATGGAAGCAGCGATAGATGTTGACGATGACGGGGACACAGACGCGGATGAATCAGAGGAGGAAGACAAGGATGAGGATGACAATGAAGAAGATGCAGAGGAGGAGGAGGAGGACAAACAAGAAGAGGACAAAGGAGAGGAGGGGGAGGAGGAAGAAGATAGTGAGGCAGAGGAGGAGGAAGAAGAAGGTGAGGCCGAAGAGGGGGACGGGGACAAAGGTGTAGCAGTTGATGACAGTGAGAGGGGAGAAGACAAAGGCGCAGCAGCTGATGGCGGTGAGAGGGAAGAAGACGACAATGAAGAAGACGAGGACGGTTATGGTGATGATGTTGGGGGATCCAATGGAGGTAGCGGCAGCAGCGATGATAATGACAACGCCCCTGGTTCTGGTGGTACAGGTGGCAACACATCCAGGAGTACTAGCACTTCTACCACCCCTGCCAGCAGCAAAAATTCATTGAGTAGCAGGAGCACACTACAGATGTTAATCGACAAAACTTGCTGGAAAGACAAGGATTTGCCAAAGTCAAAGAAAAATGACGAAGCAGAGTCTCAGGGCAGCATTGATATGTTCAAGCTCTGCAACTTGAAGCCAGCTTTGCCAACCACCTTTCCTGTGTCAGATTTTAGCGACCAAGATATGTGTGAGAAGATCAACTTTGACATTAACAAGAGCCTGTTCTTATCAAGTGTTGCTGAAAAGAATCAAATTGACATGGAGGAAGCAGGAAAGGGTCTTGACTGGGTTCATTCAAAGGAAAAATACAAGGAATATCTGAAGCAATTTCCAGACCTAAGCTCCGGCAAGAGCAAGGCAGCATCCATGGAAAACCCTCACGTGGTCCAGAAGCGTAAAGCAGTTTCAATGAAGAAGAATCTGCAGTTGCCTGAAACCAAGGAGAAGATGGTGAGTGCAGATGCTGAAGTAAATATGGTCAAGGAAGCTGTGCTTCAAACTGATATGCCAACTGTAGTGAGTAGAGAGCCAACCACCATCGCAGGAGTTCCACAGATCAAGGGGAAGACTCCCCTTTCAACAGTCCCACCAAAACCACCTAAGCAGCAAAAGATTGTCAAGTTTGCTAGGGGCAAAAGGTGGAACATGCCACAAAAGGTTTGGGGTTCAGAGATGAGAGAGAACTGTGAGCCACAGCCATTGATGCAGGGGTGCTAAGTTCTGCTAGGTTGCTGCCAACTCAGACTGGATAGATGCCCACCACAGATACCAGTGTGCCAATTGATGTGTCAGCTAGCAGCGTGGCCATAGTCAAAACCACCATAGCTGCTCAGGAAGGCACCACTGCAACTGCAAGCCCCAAGGTGCCTACTCATAGAGTTGCTTCAATGCCAAACACAAAAGGAGGTGATCCTGCTACCAAATTGCCGTCCCCAAGAGCTAGCACACAGCAGCCAAGCAAGCTGGCATCACCAAGAGCTGACTCTCAGCAAACATTAACACAAGAGGAGGTGTTCAAGGTTATAAGTAGGTGCAAGCCTCCAAGGCCGCCAATTACAAGACTATCGTGAACCAAGTCAGTGAACGATGCACCCGTGTTTGTGCCGCAAGGAGATGTCCTGGTCCTTGAACCCATACGAAGATCAAAGTCTTATCATGGTGACGGGTTCTGCGATGCACCATCTTTGGACCTCGGCATAGATGGTCATGCTCCAGCACCTGCTCCAGCAGCAGAAACAGCGAAAGGCGGTGTGATTAGTATTGATGAGTGTGAGTTGGACCCAGCAGCTGTGAATGAAAGATGCGCTGCTGCTGATGCTGGCAAGGCAATAGCTCAAGAGCTAGATGTTGGATCACCAGAGAATTGCCACACCCCGATATGCGCAGAACCAGAAGTTGGCACGAGCAGTTCTTCGGGACCACCTATTGCACGAAGACAGAGGAGGGTAATAAGGCCCGTAGCATCTCAAAGGTCTCCATTCATTGACTACAACAAGAAGAAGTCTTTCAGCTCCAATGAGGCAGTGAACAAGCTTTACGCTGCCCTCTTGTATTGGGTCAGGCATCATGAAGGAGCAAATGATGAAGCTACCAGGTAAACTAACTCCCCATAGCTTACATACATATCTTTTTCAGTTGCACGGGACCAGCGACTTAGTTGCACAAAAAGCATAGCATGTTGCACAGAACAGGGCTTTTAGTTGCACACTGTTCTGTTTTTCAATTTCATGCACATTTTTTTTTGCTTCTGTGACCCTTCGAGCTAACTTATCTTTTTATTGCTTTCAAAAAAAATTCAGCCCTGAGATAATCAGGTATGGTGATTTCTTCATTTCTTTAAAGGAGTTAGTTGATTCGATGAATCCGGTTCAATGGCTGTCAAAAATTGTTATTGAGATTGGAATCTTACACATCATGGAGAGCTTACCAGAAGGGTCAAAGAAGGTTGTTATGCCACTGAGGTTTTCGGTAAGTTTTTCCAAAATCTTCCTTACCCTTATCTTTGTTCTGTAGCACTTTTTTGTTGACCAATTGAGCCATGATTTATATTCTCTGGAGATGAATTTACAGCAAGGTATCCACAACGTGAATGAGATAAACAAAAAGTTTGAGTACAAGAATCGTCTCGACAAGAAGGACTTGATGAGTGTTGTGCCCACATGATCCATCTCTTTTTGTTGACACCCACAGCATGTTCAGTTGCACACAACACATCTGTTAGTTGGCACATACTTGTTGCAACTTGTTTTTAACTTTGACCAAGTCTTTTACTGCTTTTTCTTAGCTACAGCATGTATTTGTGTTTGAAAATCATTCACACTTGCAGGTCATGATGCCAGTGCTCGAGTGCACTGATGTAACCGATAAGGAGGGAGGGAGGCATTATTGGGTCTTCAATGTCAACATTATTGGGTCTTCAATGTCAACTTGAGGGACGGACGCTTCGAAGTTCTTGATTCAAGCAGGACGCTAGATGACATTGAGCTGATGACCACCGCCTCTATCATCGCGGGGGGCAGTACGCCAGCTATGGAGGAAGCATTACCCAAAGTTCAGCATCGAGCACTTCCAGATTATTGACATTGATGTACCGAAGCAGATCGGCAAGTGAGATAATAAGCATGGCTATCTTCTCAATTTCTTACCATCATTTTGTAGTTTTCAAATTTTTCTACATGTGCAATCTTTAGTTTTTTAAGACACGGTACTAGTCTGCAGTCTGTTTATCATTTTTATGAGTTTCTAATGGATTATCTAGCCACTTTGCAAAGTGGCACATAAGCAGTTGCAAAGTGGCACATACGCAGTTGCAAAGTGGCACATAAGCAGTTGCACAGTGGCACATAAGCAGTTGCACTGTAGAACATAAGCATTTGCACAGAGTGCATTATCTTTATTGGTTTTAATTTTATGTGACAAATTTTCTGTTCTTGCACATCACAGTAAATAGTGTGGGCTGTTCGCACTGCTTAACGCAACCGAGTGGAACGGTAGCCAACTGCCCAACTACGAACCCAAGGAAGTACTCAACATCAGGAAGAAGCTGGCATATGACTGGGTCACCAGCGCGCACAACAGCGCCCCATGGAGGAAGTTGCTGAGATACGACAAGGACTAGGTCAGTACTCTTTTTCTTTCTCTGCTCCATGGAGGTAGTTGCTGGTTTGCATAATTTTTAGGCAGATTTTGTAGTTGCACACTAGTAGCAATTCCGTTTGCAAGTCAATGTCATCACTTTTGTTCGATACATTAGGAGCACTGAACATACAATTGTTCAACAACTAAATATTTAACCAGTTGCCAACAAAGGCACAAATAGCAACCTTTTTTACACAGTGCATAAATTACATAAAGAGGTATCATAGATGTTGAATGTGTCCGCTTGGTCCCAATATTGCTAAAAAACATCATTCTTTTCCTTTTTTGTCTCAAAGTTACAAATGATGAAACAGAATCACAGTAGCTTGAGTGGACACACACTAGCAGTGTGATCGGTAGATTGGCACTGGCTGCATTTGTTTTTCTTCTTTGGGTGTAGCTCCAGCGTCGATTTGTACCGTCGACTTTTTGCCCTAACCTTTGTAGTAGACCTTGGAGGATCTGTGGGCACAAAATCATCAGAAGCTTGTGCAGGGGATGCAACCTCCAACGGGGCAGTAGGACCAACACGATCACCTGTGTGATAATCATATAAAAAATTTAGTACTTTTTTTGTTGTGCAACCAGCACTGATGTTCTCTGCAACCACACAGCCTATGCTGTGTAACTAACTGGTTGATGTGTGCAAGTTAAGTTAAAAGACACCTGTAGTAGCACGGCCCGTCATGGTACTTGGATTGTAATCGCTTATGGGTAGAACAGGACTAACAAGTTAGATTTTTATCTTGATACTCAAACTAACACAGCGCACGCAACTAGGCAGCATGTTCTGTGCAACTGGGCAGGATGATATGTGCAACTGAAGTCACACACCCTAGTTTTGTTGGGAGTTGGGGAAGGTATTTTTACCTCGGTGATGAGCCCCTTGAGTCCTGCCTGTAGGTCCATTGGGAGTAGCACGCAGGGCACTGCTAGTTGGGCCAGGCGGGGGAGGAGGTCTTTGAGGGTTGGCATCACCTATAGCCAGAACAGGACAAACAAGTTAGTTGTGTTATCTTTGATGCTCGAACTAACATAGCATGCGCAACTAGGTAGCCTGTTTTCTGTGCAACTGAGCACCATGATGTGTGCAACTGGAGTTACATACCTAGTTTGATGGGGAGTTGGGGCAGGTAATTACCTGGACGATGAGGCCCCTGAGTGCTTCCTGTAGGGCCAGGAGGTGGAGGATGTCCTTGAGGGTTGACATCATCTATATCCAAAATAGGAAAAACAAGTTAGTTGTGTTATCTCGATGCTTGAACTAACACAGCATGCACAACTAGGCAGCCTGTTTCTGTGCAACTGGCCACCATGATATGTGCAACTGGGCACAATGATGTGTGCAACTGAAGTTAGACACATAGTTAGATCAGGAGTTGGGGCAGGTAATTACCTGGATAATGAGCCCCCTGATTATTGCCTGGAGGTGGAGGAGGTCCTCGAGGGTTGCCATCATCTGATGGCCCCGTGGCAGCAGTCGGTTTTTTCTTTTTCTTGGACTTGTTCAGGTGGCCGATCTCGGTACGTGCTACGCGCATATGCTTGTATACAATAGCTTGTGCTGGATCAGAACCACTCGCAAACTTTGCTAGTTTCCGAAAATCGTATATCATGTTCCTCTCCCTTATCTGCTTCTTTGACTGAGGAGGCATTTCATCCGGTTGCTCATAACCAGTCCCTGGCGCACTAGGTACAACAGTAGGTGTCCACCGTCTTAGCAGGTACCTTTCCGGTATGACATCAACTCCAATATGGGTGAACACCTTGAGGATGTGGCAATAGAGGATGCCGTCCTTCTCCATTTTACAGCACTCACACTAATAGGAACCCTCCTCCACCCTTGCCTGCACCAAGTAGTTTCGAGAACCATATTTGGCAACAAATTCCTGGTTCGGTCTGAGCTCAAATATATCAGCACCAACTTGGAATGCATTATAACGTCCAATCAGCTCAAACTCTTCTCTGAACTTGCGGTAAAGGTCCCAAGTATAGGTTTTGTAAGCTTGCTTATCTATTGGGAAGTTGGACCACAGCTCAATCTCAAGGTTTTCTGTCCTGTAATCATTGCAGCCTTCCTTGGCAAGGATGTGGTTCTGTATTTTTTCATATTGCTTGACGAAGTTCAACATTGAGTTGTGTGGGTTCACATATCTTTTCAGGACGGCGTTGAACCCCTCACTACGCTGTGTAGACTATAGGAACGGGAAGAACCTGTGCTTGAAGTAGCACGGCACCCAAGTTGACCTGTATTCGTACAACTTCTCAAAGTGCGTGTGTGTCATAGCCTCGTACTTCACCATTAACCCAGCCCAATTCTGCTCAAACTCATCTATAGTGAAGTTGAAGTCAACACACTTGTTGAAATCATCAGAGAGTCCTGGATTCCGGCACAGCAGCCAACCAACTTTTTCCTAAGCCTTTTTCATGATGTGCCATCGACAACAGCAGTGCATGGTGGTTGGAAAGATGCTCTGTATTGACTGCCTCATCGCACCATCCTGATCGGTGATGAAGTTGTCAGGAGGTTTGCCATCCATAGCCTCTAGGAATGCTCCAAAGACCCAATCAATGCTTGATGCCAACTCCTGCCTCACAAACGCGCAACCCAGCATGAAAGATTGGCCATGTCGGTTTATTCCTATGAAGGGCGCGAACGGCATATTGTACATGTTGGTCATGTAGGTGGTGTCAAACGATATGCAATCATGGTACGCCTCCGCATAAGCTTTTCGAGCTAAGCCATCCACCCAAAATATGTTGACAACTCTATCCTCTTCATCATATTTCACCTTATAGAAGAAGTCTAGATTGGTTTTTTGTATATCCTTGAAGTGCGCAATTGTCTCAATCAGATCACCCACCTTTGTGTCATCTCTACGGAAACTTGTACAAAGATTAGTTATTGCCTTTGGTCCGAATGGCACCATCATCTCAGATCCATAGAACTCTGCCATTACATGCATCATACGTCCTGCATAATACAAAAACAAACAGTGTATCCTTTTTTTAGTTGCACGAATGCGCACATCCAGCTGCTCAGTAATAGGACATGTGTTGGCACAGAAGATAATCGCAGGAAATGGACACCTAGCTGCATCTTTTTAAAAACACTTTTGCACTTTTTGCATACAGGACATTGTTTATTTGCACAGTAAAGACAATCTAGTTGCACAACTACACATGAAGTGAAGTCATTTCAGTTGCACACCAGTTGGACAGCAGTTGCACAGTTAAGTCATTTCAGTTGCACAGTAGTACGATAACAGTCGCACACTGGACTGCCTACAGGAAAACTTAATTCTTTAAGGGATATAGAAAAACACCACACCTGTAGTCAAGTTGCAGTTATACAAGATATGTAGAAATTCCTTTTCATTAGGTGAGATGCCTTGGTGGGATCTCAAGTATTTGGATAATGAAGGTTTGTTCACGAGCGGATGATTGTGGTCACGAACAAAGTGCGTCACCTCCCATCGCCCATCTATCAGCTTCACCAACATTTTCGCTTTGCACTCATTCTGCTTTATTGTCTCGCGTTTGCGCTTCTTCTTCTTCTTACTAGTACCCACCTCCTCTTCAGCAAATATTGGAGGTTCTTCTTCCATCTCCTCATCATTGTCAACAGATTTTGGATCTGGAATAGGGTCCACGATAGGAGGAGCCTCAGCTCCTCCATCATCAGCTTTGGGCTTCTTGAACTTGTTGCAGCAAAACTGTTGTTTTATCAATTCATTGGTGTGGGGTGTCTGTCTAGATGTGTTCATCTTGATAGAGAAACCCATCTGTAGTGCGTAGCTGTTGTAGTGATCCTTAGTAATTTGAAGGTTGTCAAACCTCATGCCAACATAGGGTTCCATAGGTTGAGAACCAGCCTCATCCTCTCCTTCTTCTTCTTGACAGCTCCATCAACAGCCCCAGCTCCTAGCTCAGTCCTGGTTGGACCAGGAACATTTGTCTCGGTTCCCGTGTCATCTAGAGTATGGCTCTCTGACTACAAAGACACCACTACAGGGGCACCACGGGTTGATGGCTGGCCTGCCACATTGTCATGGCCCATAGGGTTTCCACCATGACTTGCCTGCGTGTAGTAAACAAATCGAACATTTTCTGTCCAGTTTCCTTGTGGTATGTTGGGTTGCTGCTGATCCGTATCATGAGGAAGCTCATTGAGATCAGGAGGCAACTCATTGAGATCAAGCATCTTTTTTCTTTTTTTTGATGCTGCCACACACTCACTGCACATATAAAAAAGAAGAAAGTGATGTCATCAGTTGTTAATCATAGAAAAGAGTGTTTCAAACAACCTAAAAACTTAGTAAATAGGTAGTTACACACCATTTTAGGACAATTTTAGTTCCAAAAGCAACATGTCTGTAGGAGAATCTTTTATTATAACATGCATGCAAATTTTTTGTTTTTGCACACAGTTATTATGTTAGTTGCACAGTTTGCAGTAAATAGTTGGTAAGAACTTGACTTCTTTTTACCACAGACTTTTTCCTCTGCTTTTGTTGCAATGATCCGCAGGGTTTCCATTGGCAAGGAACTTATTCAGATTTTGCTGCACATAATTGGGACACAATTTGATGCTACTTTTTTCAGACGCAAAATCCAGGTGAAAGAAGAAAGAAGAATTTGAGGACAAACTATAGATATATGTTTTTCATCGCCGTTCCTGTTTCTACTTCCAGTATATTTGAACATATTTTTACAATATAGCTTTTCAATAGGTGTGCTACCAGAATATATGTGTGTGACAAGCAATATATGCGTGACTACTTTAATGTGGTTTTATGGCTTCAATAACCTTGTTTATTTATCTGTCGCACATATTGCTGCAGAAGTTGTCGTACTGCAGTTTTTTGGTTTTGGCTAGAATAGTTCTTTGAGTTGGCCAGGATGCATATATCAGTTGGCCAGCATGCAAATTTAGTTTGACAGTCAATGTGTTCAGTTTTTGCTAGAATAGATGTTTCAATTTCCCAGGATGCATATATCAGTTGCCAGCTTGCATGTTCAGTTGCAAAGTCCATGTATCCAGTTGGATAGAATAGATGTTTTCAGTTTTCCTAGGATGCATATATCAGTTGGCCAGCATGCATGTTCAGTTGCACAACCAATGTGTTCAGTTGGCTAAAATAGATGTTTGAATTTTCATGGATCCATATATCATTTTGGCAAGGATGCATGTTCTGTTGCACAGCCAATGTATTTAGCTGGCTAGAATAGACATTTTCAGTTGGCCAGGATGCATATATCAGCATGCTCAGGATGCATGATCTGTTGTACAATCAATGTTTTCAGCTGGCTAGAATAGACGTTTCAGTTGGCTATGATGCATATATCCAGTTAGCAAGCATGCATGTTCACTTGGCTAGAATCACGTATTAGTTGGCCAGAAAATATGTCTTAGTTGACTTGTTGAACACATAAAAGGGGCAGGGGAAACACTTTTAAAGCAGCTTATTTAACACATCCAGGTGGGAGAAACTTGTTTGGCATGCATCAAGTAGTTTTTGGCTTGTTTAACACATCCAGCAGTAACATCAAGTAGGTTGGTGTGATGTGCCAGATTCACCTCTTTGTTGAAGCAACTTCTCCATGGATTTGTCCTAGATCCATGGAGAAGGGGGTTTACATATGCAGTAGAAGAAAGGGGGAAGTGAAGAGGGGCAGAGGGAGCTTACCTACTTGATGCTGCTGCCTGGTATGGCTCTGACCACCTTGCCCTTAGATCTTCTTTTTTGAAGTAGCTCCTTCTACTTTGGGGCTCCCATGGCGACTGTGTAGGAGGAGAAAGAAGGGCTGGGGGCGATTCTGTTGGATGTCCCTCCTTCTAGCGTGCAGAAGAAGAAGAAGGCAGCTAGCCATGTGAGGGTGGGGGGGCGATTTTGTTGGTGGATGCTCGATTGGTCTCTTTTGGTGGCCGCCCGATCGGTCGGGATGGTGGCCCCTTCCTTTTTTGTTGCGCGGGGGACTAGGGGTTACCTTTTTCGGCCAGTCGCTCGATCGCGCTAGTGGGAAGCCGGCCGCCCGCTAGACGCGTCCAATAAACAGAGGAGATCAACCGTGTCATGGGAAAAATAACTTGAGGAGACCAATGGTGTCGTGGAGCTGATTATTTCTTAGGGAAAATATGAAAATAACAGTTCTTTTCTTGGAAAAAAAGTTTAATTTGCTGATGTGGTAGGCTGCTTAGGTGGATAGGCGGCATGTTTAGATAAATATGTTAGTAGGGATGAATCTCTTAGGTTTATAGGATGTGAATTGTTGTGGGTGAATTTTTAATTAACAGAACTACATTTATTTAGTGGTACACCTTTTACTGTGAAAATTAAGCTACCATCAATATAGTGAATAATCCAGTCAACCATCACAGAACTAAACATATGAGATAGATAGACATTTTATCAAGGAAAAACTAGACGAGGGAGTGCTTCAAGTGTGTAATATAACTGCACCAATATAGCTCATAATCCAGTCCACTATGAAACGTCGAATTCATACAATAGTACTAGAGCTCCTCAGGCTAATTGGGATCATATGGTGACAACGAGAATGATGTAGTTGAGGTCATGAGTTGATTACAATTTACAAGGGGTGTGTGTGTGTGTGTGTGTGTGTGTGTGAGAGAGAGAGAGAGAGAGAGAGAGAGAGAGAGAGATCAAATGCATACACGCTTCATCTTCCGTCCTGCAAAATTGTTGCTGAAGATATAGTGGCAACACTCATTGCGGCCTCACAACATGTTGTGTTCATGTTGTGTGAATTAAATCCTTCATTTTGCATTAGGAACATGCAGCTTATGTAGGCTGGCGATGAATCAGGGGGCGATTGATTGTGGATGAGGTATTGCATGACCTTTCGCATGATAGGCCGCACATTGGGCAATGGGTACGTGCATATCTAACCAAGTTTTAGCACGATGGTTACCTCCTCCATGTTGAATTTCGCTTGGAGACGTGGATCTACCGTGTCGACGATTGAGCCACCCCGATGGTGCTCAAGCACCCACTCTACCAACAATAACTGATTATTTTGCTCATCGGTGAAGATTGGTTTACGACCACATGTGACCTCCAGGAGAAACATGCCAAATGCGTATACGTCGGTGAAGGGCGTTGGCCTCCCCATGCGCGCAAGTTCTGGTGCTAGATATCCAATGGTACCAGTCACATGGGTGTCTGGAGTGGCTGTTTCATGGTCATATATCCTTGCAAGAGCAAAATCACCTAACTGCCCATTCATCTGACTATCCAAGAGCACATTGCTTGGCTTTATATCTCGGTGGATGACCACATGCTCCCATTCCTCATGTAGATACAGCAATCTTGATGCCACACCTTTGATTATTGAATACCTCACGGACCAACACAAAGCTGGGACATTTCTACTTTTAGGTACTTGTCAAGGCTGCCATTTTTCATATAGTCATAACCCAGGAGAAGTTCACCCTTACGCCTACAGTAGCCGAACAATTGCGTGATATTTTGGTGTCGAAGGTGACCAATGCTCACCACCTCAGCAATGAACTCCCTTACTCCTTGCCTTGAATCATGTGACATTCTCTTTATGGCGACCTCCATAACAGGCTTGCGAAGCACTCCCTACTTCTGAAACCTCTCGTCCCAAGGAGGTTCTTGTCACTGAAACCCTTGGTCGCATGAAACAAGTCCTTGTAAGAGAATCGGTTCGGGCCAAACGGGACCTCCCAGTCTTCATGCACCTTGGAGTACTTCAGACGTCGCCGTCTTACAAATATGTAGATTCCGAGGCCTATAATGGAAACTAGCGCCACCGATGCTAAGGCTCTGCTGTGTTATGAAGTCTTGAGACTGCTCAAGTCGTCGTTCTTGAGACGGGTGAGTAGACCGGCGGTCGTCGTCCTTACGGGGCAACCTGCCGTCATTCTTGACTCTTGGAAACGCGCAATTGTGGGGCCTACATGACATGTGTGGCCACTTTGTGATAACTGCGCTCGAGGGAAAATTCTGATCATTAGACACTTCTGCTTCGGTACACCCCCCTAAACACATGGACGGCCCAGATTAATCGATACCTCTTCATAAGTAAGGGCATAATGGTCACCGGCCCATCTTTTCCTTTTTTTTCTGATTTTAAATCCAGAAAAAAATGTGATCCTGACCAACCAGCCGACTTGAGCACTTCTGTTTAGATAGGTTTTTCTCGTCCTTTTCTTCTTTCCTCTTTCCTCTTTCTTATTTCCTTTTTTCTTGTTTTTTCAAACGTTTTTTTGGGTTTTCATTTCCCTTTTTTTCTTGTTCATTTTCTTTTCCTTTTTATGTTCCTTTTTGTTTTACTTTTTCTTTTGCAATGTGCAAAAATTTTCAGTTTCCTTTATAAAAAATCAATGAACCTTTTTTAATATTGATGATTTTTTTTCAAAGTCGATGAACTTTATTCAAGATTGATGATTTTTTTCTAAATTGATGAACCTTTCTCAAGATGAATATTGTTTTTTCAAAGTAGATGATTTTTTTTCAAAATCGGTGGGATTTTTTTCAAAATTGATAATTTTTTGCAAAATCGATGATTTTAAAAAAATCGTTAACTTTTTTCAAATCCTTGTACTTTTTTTATCAAAATCCATGGGTTATTTTTAATTCATGGAATTTTTAATTTATGGACATTTTGCAAATCCGCTTATTTTTTTCAAGTCCATGAACTTTTCCAAAAGGACGAACCCTTTTTTTATAGTCAATGGTTAATGGTCAACTTTTTGTCCAGGTCAACCATGAAGAAGTTTTCTTTTGGTCGAACCACGAAGAAGCGATCGAGCATATGCTCTTGACGAGCGACAGCTGATCGCTCGTGTAGTTTGGCCGGCCCATCAAAGGTGGTGTTCAAGCGATATGTCCGCTGAGTAGCGCAGAAAGCGGTGACTAGGCACTCCCACTGTACAAGGAGTAGTGTCGCACAAACCGGCGCACACACCCCCTTCGTCCAAGGTCTGGCCCATTTTCCTTTTCTATTTTTAACCTTGAAAAAATAGGTGCATGAAGTAGGATTCAAACTATGGACCTTTGTGATTACTTCCACCCACTATAACAAACTAGGATAGCTCACTTCTTGCGTCTAATTACTTCTTTTTTAGAGCATCTTCTCAGTTTTTTTCTTTTGCTTTTGTTTGGCCTTTTTTATTCCGTTTTATTCATTTTTTATTTGTCTTTGTTTCTTCTTATTTTCATTTTATTAAATTCATGATTTTTTAAATCTATGAGCTTATTTTAAGGATGTTGAGAAATAACATGCTCCCAGACGAAACCTTTTGGCCTACCCGATACTCCTTGTAGAACATGGTATAGTTTTGGACATTGCCCATGGTAGGAAGGTGGGCATTGCCCATGGTAGGCATCCGTGATAGGTTTGAGTGACTTCTGACACCGTATGCAAGTTGCGACATGTCCGATCATTTATCGGTCTTTTTTCACCGGAAAAACTCTAGAAAATGCAAAACTTGTTGAGAATCCAAAAAACTTAGCTTGGTGTCTTGAATTGGTCATACAAGGCCATGAAAAAAGTTGGGGCCATTTCAAGGATGTCAAGAAACAACGTGCTCTCAAACAGAGCCTTCTGGCAACCGAACACCCTTCATTGAACATGGTCTAGTTTTGGACATTCTTAAAATGACCCTAACTTTTTGAAGTAGATGAGCATGCCCTTAGTAGACATCCATGTGAAGTTTGAATGATTTCTGACACCGTATGCAAGTGGCGACACGTCTTGCCATTTATCGACCTTTTTTGGCCGAGGAAACTCTAGAAAACGCAAAATTCATCAAAAAAACAACTTGGCATGGTGCACTTAGTTGGCCATACAAGGTCATATAAAAATTGGGGCAATTTCATGGATGTCGAAACACAACATGCTCTCAGACGGAGCTTTCTGACCTACCTGAACACCCTCATTTGAACATGGTCAGTTTTTAGATATCCTTCAAAAGACCACAACTTTTCCAAGAAGGTGAGCATGCACATGGTAGGCATATATGCCAAGTTTGAACGATTTTTGACACCGTATGCTAGTTGCGACACGTTCGGCAATTTATCGCCCTTTTTTGACAAAGAAATCTCCAGAAAATGTAAAAATTTTAGAAAACCAAAAAACCTTGGCATGGTGCCTTGAATTCTTCATACAAGCCAGTGAAAAAAATAGGTCATTTGATGGATGTCGAGAAAAAACATGCTCCCAAACGGAGCCTTCTTACCTACCCCTACACCCTACATTGAAAATGGTGATTTTTTCTACACGAATACAAAAAAATGTTTGAGAAAATTCAAAAAAATTCGTTCAAATTTTTATTCGTATTTTTCTTGAAGTTCCAAATTTAATAGTGATTTTCCTAAAATGTTAAATCAAAAATATTCGTATGGAAAATTTTGTTTGCTCTTTGTAAAAATGTTTGTGTTTTGACATTATGAGCAATTTGAAAATACAAATAAATTCTGATGAATTCATAAAATGTTCGCATTTTGAAGTAATTGTTCGTAGTTTCAGAAAATGTCCGTGTTTTCACTTTTGTTTCTCTTTTAAGAAAATGTTCGTATTTAAAAAAAATTGTTTGTAGCTTCAAGAAATGTTCTCGTTTTCAATTCTGCTCTTATTTTTCTAAAACAAAGTTTGAGAGTCTGAAACATTGCTCACTAAAGGTTTGAATTTTAAAAAATATTTTCACAGATTGTGAAAGTTTTTGGGTTTAAAACATATTTACTTTGTCAAACAGAAATTCACATACGAAATTTTGAAAAAAAATAAATCGTTTTTGGACAAGTGATGTTATGCACTCGCGGGAGCTTGTGTGTTAGATCCGCGCACCCATTTTAGTATTTGTGAATTGGTGTTAAAGTGTTGCCGCTCTCGCTAATCCTTTAGGAGTGACACTGCTATTCTGTCTGTTGAGTTAGTCAGGTGAAGTGGCTACCAGCGTTAGGAATTATATAACTGGTAGTGAGTTCGATACCCATCTAGGGTGCAATTTTTGTTGATTTTTCAGCCCAAATGGGCCGGCCCAGGTTAGCTGTGTCTGTGTCGTATTCCAGCGTAGAGGAGGTCCTCCGAACATATGGCACATTCCAGCGTACGAACGAAAATGACCACGATTTGTCAAAAGTCTAAATTACCCTTTATACGCTTTGTGAGGGGGGTGTACCGAAGCGTTTTCAAATTATTGGCGCCTCCCATGCTAGCGTCTTCTACCTGGCTGTCACTCAAAGTATATTATCAATCACCGCTATCATTTTCTCGTTCATCCGTATATGTGAGCCTGATTTTACGATGAATAATCAGAAATTCATGACTGATTTGTTTCGCTCAAATCGGAAGTGTAGCTGAACTTGTGTTGTTACCTGACGAGTGTGACCAGCCCTGTGTAAAATGGTCACAATTCTGTCAGAATAGTCTATTTATGCCTTGTTACATTTGTAGGAAGAGAATGTTCAGGCCGTAGAACTGACAGAGGAGGCATTTTTCTTAGCTGTTCTGATGCACAAACAACCACAATTTCCTTCTCCTCTGGATTCTGGACATGGTCTCTTTCTTAGTGTTTCTCGGCGACTTTTTATCTTCAGACTCATTATCGAGTAAAACAGGTCTCCAGTAGCATCTCCATTGGTGATATCAGCGTGAACATCCTCTCGTGAATTCTTTCAGCTGGCTACTTGCCTGAATCTTTCCTTTCCCGTGCTTCTGACAGCTTTGCAATGGGTTGTTCTTAGCTGCACGAGTATCACCGGTGATTTTGGTCCAAGCATTCTAAGTTCACGTGATGCAATCCCAGACCCCTTATGTACCTTGACTGACAACCACTGGCGGCAGCGGCGGTATTGTGACCTCTTCGGTATCTTCAGAGCAACCATTCTGTTTCAGATGTAGTACATCTAAACTACACTATTCACTATCACCGGTATTGTCGGATTGGTAGCTAAGTCCCTTTCCGGTTGTGATCGGTGATACCGCCACTTGCTTCTTCATGGATGCTAGCTGGTGGACAAGTCAATTCACAAGGATCGTAACATTGCTCGCCTCTTGTTAAGTCCCCTTGGCACTTTTGCTAGAAAATGCAACTTCATCTGGATCTGGCACGTCTTCAGAAAGCACTAGTTTGTTGTTACTGAAAGTCTCTGGTGATTCATTCTCAAGCAGGAGCTTCCTAGCCATGTTCCGGAAGGATTCGGTCCATGGGTCACCGTGCTTCTTGGCAGAGAGCTTCGTCGCCAGGCTTTCGACCCTCGAGACAGGACGACAAAAATCGAGAACTAAGGGATCGAGTCGTTCCCGAGCGCTCTCAGAGCTCAGCGATCATGGGTCGTCGGATCCGTTTGCTTGATGCGTTTTCGGGCGTTGGATCAAGCCGCTGGAAGAGCTGGGCCGTCGGATAAAAAAAAGGAGCTGTAGCAATGAATAGTTACCCCAGCTGTAAAGATCTCGTGCCACCACACGTAAATCGCGCACCCCGCCGAGGGCATTTTCGTAATTTCGCGTGGTTGGAAAAGTCCCCAATAGCGATCGGGTGAGACTGTGGATAGCGAGCACTGGGTCGTCCCCCTCCCCCTCCCGCCTGCTCTCCTCTCTTCCCCTCCCCCTCCCATGAAACCCTAGCCGTCGCGCCCGCACACCCCCTGCCGCCGCGCCGCTGCCGCCGTCGCTGGCGCTCGCCACGGCCCCCATCCTCCACCTGACGCCGCCCATCGTCTCCTCCCCACCCCCTCACACCTTCCTTCTCCTCCTCCCCATCGGGGCTAAGCAGGAGAACGAGCACCCTCCCTCGCAACTGAGTCGACGGGAGAATAGCTCGAGCCCCGGGGTTTGGGCGTGTTAGTGAGCGCGGCGGCGGCGGAGAGCAGCAGCAACAGGCGGCGCAGCTGCAGGCCTTGGGCAAGATTCCTCCGACCCAAGCAGGCCTTGGGCAAGATTCCATCGACGGGGGAGCAGCGGGGAGAGGAACGTGAGGCCATGGGGGAGGAAGAAGATGGCCCCCCTCGTTCCCAAGGTTGGTCTTCGCGTGACGCTGGTTAAGGTAGTTACTTTCCTCGGATCCAATTTCTTTTGGTTGCCGTCAGTGTTCTTGACTAATTTTGGATCTCGTTTGCCTACAGATTTTCTATTCTTGCTCCCTATGCGTCAGATATGTTGTTGTGTTCCTTGATCTGTAATTGCTTGTTGTTTTCAACTGTCTCAGTTTTGGTTACCTGAAGCTCATCCCTGATTTGCTCCTTTTCCCCTTGCAGGCTGGTCTGCTGCTGTCTGCAGGTGCTTGTGTTTCTGGGCGGTTCGTCCTGCTACCTCTTCGATCATCGCTCTACAGGTCAACCCATTTTCTCCTTCACCTCTCAGCTCTATAGCCATGCGCTTGCGTTCTTGCGAGCGTGTGTCTTCCTTGTGTTCTTATTGGTGGAAGTCTGGCATCTAAGAGTGTCATTCTCTGCTTGTATTTTTGTGCTTTTGTCACTTATATGAATCTTGGTGGAACCTACATTTCTACCATGTCCAGCTGATTTGTTTGTTGGAACTGCTTGCATGTGCCATGTTGTTGGAGCTACCGAACAAGCCATTGTCGTTGCAGATATGATTTATAAAGACTATCCGTTGGACAATAGTTGTAGTAGTTAGGTGACGACAAGATGCAGCCATTTGTATAGGTTGTTTGTTTTGTTTTCTTGTTTGTGCATGTCTTGTTCTTCAGGCTATGAAAGTGGTCAATGGCGTGGCAAATAGAGTCCATAAAAATTGTTCGTTACCATGCAGCTGTGGTAGATGTGTTGTCAGGAGGGTGCAATCTGTATAAAACATGGCCTCTGTCTATGTCTTTGTCTGGTTCATTAGTCCTGCTCTTCTTCGACCATCCTTCGTTAGTTTATTTGTTTCATTTATTATGTGTAGATCTAGGAGAGATGCCTATGATCATTCCTTTCCTACCATGTGCTTGTGCTAAATCGCAGTCATGTATTTTTTAGCTTTGTTTTCATTCTTGAATCTGTGAGCATGGTTGTGATAAGGTTTGTAGATGCAGGGTTGTGTTGGCTCTCAATGTCATATTTTCCCCCTATCAACGAGGTCATGGCTTGCATTTCAGATGAATAGGTTGCTATATTACTAGAGTACTACTTGATCTCTATTATGGTTTTACTGGATACAAAGCATAGTAACTATTACATCATCTTATATATCTTGTGTATTGTGATATCTGTATAGACACTGTCTACGTCCTCTTGACATTCCCAGTTTTGTTTTCTATAGCATATATTTGACTCCTTTCCATGCCTCTTGGTTCTGAAAGCGCTCTCAGAGCTCAGCGATCATGGGCCGTCGGATCCGTTTGCTTGATGCGTTTTCGGGCGTTGGATCAAGCCGCTGGAAGAGCTGGGTCGTCGGATAAAAAAAGGAGCTGTAGCAATGAATAGTTACCCCTGCTGTAAAGATCTCGTGCCACCGCATGTAAATCGCGTGCCCTGCCGAGGGCATTTTCGTAATTTCGCGTGGTTGCAAAAGTCCCCAATAGCGATCGGGTGAGATCGTGGATAGCGAGCACCGGGTCGTCCCCCTCCCCCTCCCGCCTGCTCTCCTCTCTTCCCCTCCCCCTCCCATGAAACCCTAGGCATCGCGCCCGCACACCCCCTGCCGCCGCGCCGCTGCCGCCGTCGCTGGCGCTCGCCCCGGCCCCCATCCTCCACCTGACGCCGCCCATCGTCTCCTCCCCACCCCCTCACACCTTCCTTCCGCTCCTCCCCATCGGGGCTGAGCAGGAGAACGAGCACCCTCCCTCGCAACTGAGTAGACGGGAGAATAGCTCGAGCCTCGGTGTTTGGGCGTGTTGGTGAGTGCGGCGGCGGCGGAGAGCAGCAGCAACAGGCGGCACAGCTGCATGCCTTGGGCAAGATTCCTCCGACCCAAGCAGGCCTTGGGCAAGATTCCATCAACGGGGGAGCAGCGGGGAGAGGAACGTGAGGCCATGGGGGAGGAAGAAGATGGCCCCCTCGTTCCCAAGGTTGGTCTTCGCGTGACGCTGGTTAAGGTAGTTACTTTCCTCGGATCCAATTTCTTTTGGTTGCCGTCAGTGTTCTTGACTAATTATGGATGTCGTTTGCCTACAGATTTTCTATTCTTGCTCCCTATGCATCAGATATGTTGTTGTGTTCCTTGATCTGTAATTGCTTGTTGTTTTCAACTGTCTCAGTTTTGGTTACCTGAAGCTCATCCCTGATTTGCTCCTTTTCCCCTTGCAGGTTGGTCTGCTGCTGTCTGCAGGTGCTTGTGTTTCTAGGCGGTTCGTCCTGCTGCCTCTTCGGTCATCGCTCTACAGGTCACACTACAAGAAATATGCTATCTTGTGACCTCCACTTTTGGTCACTGAAAGGTCACTGTTTTCAATTTGTGACCTTTTTGTGACCAAAAAACGGAAGGTCAAAAGATTTTACGACCAATTATTTTGGTCACTAGCAATCCGACCACACCACGTCAGATCCACCGTGGCAAGCTGACGTGGCATAATTACGACCAAATGAAAAGGTAATCAGCCCGGTCCATTTCAGCCGTCTACATGGGCCAAGCCCAATAATTCGGCCCGTTTAATTTTTTCTCTCTCTTTATTTTGCTTATGTGTATGGGCCTGGCCCAATAATTTGGCCTTTTATTTTCTGGGAATGGAGCCTTTTTCTGATGAAATTCTTTTTATAGTCCACTATTTTTTTGGGCCACAGCCTTTTTGGTCTAGTTCGAATTTGGGCATTGGCCTTTTTATTTTCTGCTATGCGGTCTTTTATAATTTTTTTCTTACATTCATTTCCTTTTTTAGGCCCAAGCCTTTTTGGTCTAATTCTTGTTTGGGCCTTGGCCTTTTTAGAGCCCAAGTTCTCATTTTGCATAACTTCACATAAAATAAACAATAAACAGAAAGGCCCAGGTGCACAAGTGATCCACAAGCCCAGCTGCACAAGTGATCCACATAACTTCATAGAAAATAAACAATAACTCCACAACTTCACAAGTGATCCATAACTTCACAGGTTCACAAGATCACATAACTTCACAGGTTCAAACTAGGTAGCAATGCAACAAAATGCTCAAAGACAAACTTCACAGGTTCAAACTAGGTTCACAGCCATCAAACTAGACAGCAATGCTCAAGTTCAAAATGCTCAAACTACCTTAGCAGCACAGCCATCAAACTGCCTTAGCTCCAAAGAGAGCCATCAAGTGGGCTAACTTCTCTTCCTGTTCTTGAGACTTCTTGCGCAGCAGCTAAAGTTCCTTGTCGCGTGCAGCTTCAGATTCTTCCGCCTTCATCTTGATTGCCGCCAATTCTTCTTGCACCAGGTCAGCTTGAAGCTCAGACCTCTGCAGCTTCTGCTCAAGGTCACGAACATGAGCAAATACTTCAGCAGTTGCTTTGCGGGAGTTGTTCCTAGATGACTGGAGCCCAACATTCGTGAGGAATGTGCTTTGCTTGACAGATTTCAACAGCACTTCTTCGACAATTTGAACAGTAGACTTTGGCTCTTCACCTTCTGGTACCGGCGCGTCCTTCATTTCTTCCATCTCAAGCTAGCATATGGAGAAAAATGATAGGCATTAGTGGAGAAACCAAACCAGCACACAAATGGATTATTTGAAGTAACCAAACCAGCAAACAAAATCTATACAAGAAGATGATGACTAGTGACCCGGAGACATGCAATTGGAACAATATGATCACTTCATTAAGCCTAGAATGGTGGTTCTATATAAGATGGCTTCCTGACTAACATTCAGATCAAATTTCATCATGTCATAAAAAATGCAACAAATAGCATCAAAGCATGGAACACATCATGGAACTATCTTCATTAAGCTGTTCTAATATCTTCATTAAGCCTAGCATGGAACTATAAGCATGGAACTATCAAACAACATCAAAGCATGGAACTGGCTCTGAATCAAACAGCATCAAATCATCAAAGCATCAAAGTTGGCATGGACAAAGCTGGCATGAATCAAACAGGGCATGGACAAAGCATGGAGTGACTTACTATAGCAGTCTTGACTGGCTCCGAAAACCCGTGCTTCTTGCTGTTGTGGGTGGCCTTAAACAAGTCAATCGCAGACAGCTGCTCACCCTTACGCTCTTCTTTCTGAAATGTTTTTCAACAAAAATCAAAATGTTATTTAGCAAGAATCAGAAATGTTATCCAATGAGGATCAAATGGTAAGGTCTCTAGAGAAAAGTTCTCACAGTGGCAAAAATGTGTGCTGTGTAGTGCCTGGAACCAGTTCTCTGATTGTACGACTTTTTCTCGATTCATCTTGTTCGACACATAGGTTTCTTACAAAAAAGCATACTGTCAGCATGATCTAGCACTAGCATATCATGTGTAGAACATAAAGCATCAAACAAAGTAGAGACAAACCTTGTGTCTTGGGGTAGACCACATCTCCACCAGATCTTGCCATTCACCATCCGTCAGATCAGGTACCGAAGACTTGATGCTGACTTTATTTGCGGCTACGGTATCAAAATACTTCTTCTTGATCTGATGGCGTCTGTTCTTTGAATTTTTCTGCAGAATATCTTTGCACGCGGTCTTGATGGTCTCCGAGTCCGTGTTCATCTCAAAATTTGCCTACCAAGACAACGAACAAGGTAGGAACAATATTAGTGATCATGCATAGGTGTAACAGAAAATAGATAGCACATTAACTATGAAACAAGTAGCTTACAGCAACTTTCCTAATGTAGTTCTCCAATAGACTAGCATTTTTTTTGTATAGCTTGAAGTGAGGAAGAACCGGAAGATGGTTTCTTGCAACGAGTCCACACTCAGAAGCAAGCTTTGCTGATTGCAGAGTCTTCTCTGGACGCTTCATCCCTTCGGCAATTTGGATAGGCACCTTGCTACCAAGCGACTTGGTGATCCTCTCTAGCCCTTTGCCCTTTCTAGGTCTAGTCTTGGTAGTCATTGCATCTGAAAATGAAATTGAACTCATAAATTAGAATAGAAATCGACAAATGCAAGAATCGACAAAAGCATACATGATCATTCCATTTGGAAAATGCACTAGTAAAAGATAGCATTGCAAAGGTCAACTTGCCTGATTGAAGCACAAGCTGCTGTTCTTCTTCATTGATGACAGCATTCCTGTCAATAGAATGTGCAACAGGGCTGAGGTCTGTGTGGACAGTGCCTGCTTCATCAATGCAGATGGTTCCTCCTTCATCTAGGCAGACAGTGCCACTTCCATCCATGCTGAGAGTGGTTCCTTCATCTATGGGCGGCAACTCATCACCCATTTGCACCGAGGTCTCAGAGTCCATGCGCAACAGACTTTCCTGATGGTCCATCGCAGTCGCCATCTGTGCTTTCTACCTTGTGACTCTATCAAGGGCAGGTTCATCAGGTTCCAGGATCCTCTTTTTTTGTCCTGGAGCTAGGGCCATCACCCTTCCTGGAGGCATTGCAGCAGATGTTTCTGAGGTCGTCTTCTTCTTGCTGACTGTCTTCTTAACACCAGGCCTCTTCATCCTAGATTCCTTCAGTGCCTCGTATAAACAACACGGAAAAAAGCATTAGATCACAAGAGAAATATGTGAGCACAAGGAATAACATACCATAAAAGAACCCCAGCCCTCCAAGCAAGACAGAGTTTGCACCTTAACAGTCTTGCTCACTACAACATCATCCACTTCCTCTCCATCAATAACTTCATTCTCCTTAGGATTGTACTCTGGGTCATCATTGATAACTCCACTACCTTCTCGAACCTCATCACTTCTACCTTCTCGTACATCATTTTTTTTCCTAATCATCGACGCTATTGCACCGATGCCAAGGGACCGGAACAGCTGATTGTTCCTCATGATATTTCTAGCCCTAACCTTCTCGTACTCGGTGAGAGGCTCTTCTTTGCATGATAAAGGAAACGTAACTATTAGGTGAATGTTTGGAATGCATGGACAGACAGCCAAACATATCTTATGAAATTTTATTATCATTTAATCCTAGTTATTCAGGTAAGGAAGACTAACAGCACACAGGCACAATTAAGCCAGCTTATTCAGATTGCAGCAATACATTTCACTTAGCATATTAAGACACAGATTTTATGAAACTGACAGTATAACCACAAGGAGCAAGTTGCATACCAACGGTTGGCCTCACGTTTGACCTTGTCATCCTTGCCATGGATGATCTTGAGGTGGTGCTTGCAAAATAGAATAAACAATAATCAGATACAACAGAGATAAAGTAAAATGATGCACTTGTATCAATAAAGGAAAGCATTTGGACCAACATGCACATACACCGATGTACTGTTATTAATTAAGCAAACATGTAAGTGCACTAAACAAGCATGCATGTACAGTGGAAATATATGTACACTAAACAAGCAAGCAAGCAAAGTGCTACTGATAGAAACAAGCAAGCAATGAAGGAAATTGAAAAGAAGCAAGCAAATACTATTGATATAAACCCTAATTAATAAGCAAGCAAGTAGCTTCTTCTTCATGTGCTACTGATACAAGCAAGTACTGCTGATGGAAACCCTAATTAAGCATGTATGCTTGCAAGCAACATGTATGTTAGCAAGCAAGCAACATGAACTAGTGAATTGGTGTCATGTACACATGCTTAGACAGTCTGATAGCAAGCTAGACAAGTATATCATGAGGACCTTCAAAACAACTAGATGTTTCCACTAGTAAAGCATGAAACAACAGTACTTGCAGAAGTACAAAAGCAGATGAAAAAATTATTCTCAACTGCTCAATAAAGTTCCCGGTCTTTGCAACAACAACAAAAAAAAGGTGAGAGGGCCACACGGGACGGCCTCTATGCTGATAAAGAAATGCTCATCTAAATCATGTAATTCCACTATAGCTTGGTGACTGAACACAACACCGTCTACTTACTGTACGTGGCTTACATCATGACAACATTCACTTGGCCATACATCTCATCAGAGAGATACGACATGAACATCAGGTTCAGAAACATCAGTGACACAGCGCCCCGCTCACAAGAGCGGTAAACACGCCACGAACCAGACCAACGCACAAGCACAATATAACCAAACACACAGCAAACACACCCATAACCTCAAAACAACAGGAATGGGCAGCATGAGAGGCCCTGAGGGGCACCTTCTCCAAGTGCTACTGATACAAGCTAAGTAACTAAATCATACACAAGCTACATGAACCAGAGGGAGGTCTTCCTCAAACCTCATCCACTTCCTCATCCATCCCCATCCCCTAAAATCATGCACTTCCTCTGCATCCTCTACATGAACCCTAAACCATGAGGAGGATCAAACAAACCACCAGGAGCTCCACGAGTATCAAACAAGCATTTTTTTAAGATTATGACATGAAAGATCCAAACAAATAAACAATATATCTGATAAACGGTGCCTTAAACCACCAGCACTACAAGTGCACAAGGACACGCATGCAACATAACCAACTGTGACCCAAGCCAAGCACCATGAGTGAATCTGGCGAGCATGTTCTGGATCAGAAGGGTTCGAGCAAGGAGGGAGGAGCCGACGCGCGAATCCTAACCCTAGATCGACAAGAAAACGAATCCTAACCCTAGATCGACATGAACAAGAACAAGAACCAGGAGCTCGATGAACATGAACAAGAACCACTAGGAGCTCGTAGATCAACCGAATCCGAACCCTAGATTGACAGATCCTAACCCTAGGTGAACCAGGAGGGGGATCTATCGAACCCTAGAAGATCGAGGGGAGAGGGGAGAGGAGAGGGGTACCTGTCACCATTGTCGATCGTTGATGATGTGGATGATGTAGCCACCGTCGCCGATGTACTCCCTGTCGTAGCCCGGGCGGTCGATGTAGCTATGGATGTAGCA